>NC_091304.1:9614179-9626679 GCF_038502225.1 Cherax quadricarinatus | reverse complement strand
GGTAATCATCCTTATGCATGAAGGGTGGATGTTGAAATGTTTCTGGTCCCTTTGTTGAGCTTCCCCTTAGTGTATTCATTACACCCCTACTCTTCTTGTTTGGTATATTGCACCGTCTGACAAGCCTCTTACTCTCGTGGGAACAATTTGTAAGAGCAGATTTGAAACTAATCTCTACAGTTTTGTGTAGATTATAATGTGCTACTCTCGCTTATGTTCTAAGGGGTACAGGTCGAGGGACTTAAAACATTCCAAGTAATTTAGATGCTTGAGTCTATGCGATCAGTGTAGGCTCTCAGTGAATTCTCCGTGAATAGATCTGTTTAAAGTACATTACTCGAACCTAGAGAGAACTGGTAACCCGGCGTATGCTAGGCTTCCTGTGCCATTTTGCGTTCATATGCAGACCTTTTTCTCCTGGATTTTGGCCTCTATGTAACTGCGGTCAGAGAGGTTGGCTTCTCTTCCTGCCCTCCTTGGATGCCGCCTGTGCGCCTTGTCGGCAGTGGATAGGGACTCCAGTGTCGATCACCAGTGATGACCTTGATTAAATTCTTAGTATGATTTGGTTTATGCCTTCCTGACGTGGCTTCAGATCCTGTTGACTGCGATTAATCTCTCGGGATAACTAAAGTGTGATGATCACTTGTCAGTGCCCAATAATAACCCACATGGAGAGACAAGCACAGAAAATTAATTGGTTTGTATATTTCGATCCTTTTCAGATGATACATAAATGTATGTACGTATATTGTTCGCCAAGACCGGAGTCCTGGCACGGGTCTTAATCTTGCGATGACCCGTCTCTGGTTTCCCAAGGAGAAAGGGTTGTACAATGATGCAGCGTATGCTGCTCAAGCACTCTTCTGGTCACTTCATCTGGTGCATCTCATGAGCGATACATAAATGAAATGAGAAAAAGAATATATAGGAAAGGTTACATCTCACCCCATAAGAGTGAGAGAGTTTGGGACTTGTCAAGCAATGGGTGGGTGAGAAGACAGGTCCTGAACTGAAGCCAAAAATTTGGGTAGGAGGTTCCTTTGTGCTATGTAATCCCTGATGTGGCATAAACCTTGGTAATAAATACCGACAAGTTGGTTTCTAAACCAATCCCTGATGTGCTGGTATTGTGTTAGATTGGGCGCTGGTATGTACTTCTTGAGGGCTAATTTTGAAATAACGTCTGCTTTCCATTGTCCCTGCGAAATATTGAAATTAGGAGTGGTAGCTATGAGGACAGATTCTATGATTTTGCGTTTCTCTCTGCAGTTTGTTGATGCTGACATGTTGAAAATGGCTGAATTATCCTGTGCATAATGTATTGCCCTCTGGTGTTCAATGATCCTTGTAGACATTGTTCGTCCTGTGCATTATGTATACTTGGTTTCAGTCTTTGCATGGTATCTGGTAAACTGGTGTGTCTTGCGTTGCTGAATGTTTGCGTTTCTTGGAAAAGATTCCCTAGTTTGTTGAGATGGAACGTGATTGTTGGTTACTGTCGAGACGATTGAATGTACCTTGGTAGTAGGGTACCATGAGTTGAGATTTGCTGGATGGGGCGTTGAGCTTTTATGAACTGAAGTTTTGTAATGGTTGGTTTGCTTTCTTTTCGTTTTGTTTGATAAACTAGTCAGGGTATCCTAATTTTGAGAATTGTGTTCCAGGGATTTCTTTTTTTCTTCCAACTTTGAGGGGGAGGGGGCTGCACATCCTCAGTGCACTAAGAACAGGGCATGAGATGGTGCTCTTCTTAATCTGGATTGAATAGTGGCTGTAAAAATGAACATAGCAGTGTGAGTGGGTTTCCTGTAAACTGAAAAATCAACCTGATCGTTATTTCTGGCGATGAGAATATGAAAGAATGGAAGTCGAGTGTTTCCCGTTCAACTTTGAACTTTATAGAGAGAACAAAGAATGTCAGTTGCCCCAACTGTCGTTCCATATGGTAAAAACATCATCAACGTACCTGTACTAGACCATGTCTGGTGGTTTGATGCTGGGAATGGTGATAGTTTCATACTATTCCACGTATAGATAAGCGAATATGAGAGTGGACTTACATGCTGCAACCAAATTTTTGTTTGAAGAATTCATTGTTGAAACAGAAAACACTGGTAATGACACATTTGATACAATGTCACATTTGATACATTTTCATTGAAAAAAATAGAAACATCACCCTGCATAACGAAAGGTAAAATTTGGATGTGGACTCCTTGTTCACCAGAGAACCAGTCGATGATGTCCTGAATTTCCTTGCCACCAAATTACTTCCACATCAAAAGGAATTCCCAATTTCCATTAAAAAAAACTGTAGCACCCCCCCCCCCCTCCCAAATTGTCCTCTCTGACCTCTGAAGAATTTCGAGAGTATATCTACTCTCTGAGCCCGGCCATGGGCCAGGCTCGTCTGGTGCTCGCCTGGTCAACCAGGCTGTTGCTGCTGGAGGCCCGCTGCCCCACATACTTGTCTAGTTTCCTCTTGAAGGCTTCAACACTTGTTCCAGCAGTGTTTGATATCTTCTGGTAACATGTTGAAAAGTCTGGGACCCCCGGATGTTGATACAGTGTTCCCTTATTGTCCCCACCGCACCCCTACTCCTCACTGGGTTTATTTTACACTTCCTCCCATATCTCTCACTCCAGTATGTTATGGCAGTGTGCAGATTTGGGACCAGGCCCTCTAGTACCTTCCAAGTATATATTATCATGTACCTCTCTCTCCACCGCTCCAGTGAGTACATGTTCAAGACTTGAAGGCGTTCCCAGTAGTTTAGGTGCTTTACTGGCTCAATGTGAGCCGTAAACGATCTCTGTATTTGTTCCAGCTCCGATATTTCTCCTGCCCTGAACGGGGCCGTCAGCACTGAGCAATATTCTAAGTGAGGGGGCACTAGCGATTTGAAGAGTGTCGCCATCGGCATTGTTTCCCTTGTTTTGAAAGTTCTCAGTACCCACCCAGTCATCTTCCTAGCTGTCGTGATCTTTGTCCACTAATGTTTTCTCTTTCAACAATGAATTCCTCAAACAAAAATTTGGCTGCAGCATGGGAAGTCCGCTCTCTCTCACCCGCTAATCTGGACATGGAATATGAAACTACCATCCTTCGCAGTGTCAAAACACCAGACACGATCTGATACAGGTATGTTTATGGCGTCTTTACCATAGTGAAAAGGAATACTACCACACTACGTGGTCCCTTGAGTTATGATATTAATCCGTTCCAGAAGACATCGTATCCAAAATATAGTAACTCGCTCCAAATTAATGATTTTGTGATAATTTGTTCCAAGATGCCAGAACACGCCCAGCCTTCCCTTGAATTATTTGTTGTTTAAACACTGGGGTTTTTTCCCCGAGTGATAAAAAAAATATTAGCTGCAGCTTGAAATGTCCACTTCATAGTTACACTCTCGTTGTTGTCTCCCAGTCCACGTCTGGTACACGAATGGTCTTCATCCCTCCCTCCCTCACAACTTCTCCCACTCCCAGCACACCCTCCACCATCTTAGAACATAAGAGCAGGAGGCCTGTTGGCCCATACTAGGCAGGTCCTTTACAATTCATCCCACTAATAAAACATTTGCCCAACCCAATTTTCAATGCCACCCAAGAAATAAGCTCTGATGTGAAAGTCCCACTCAAATCCAACCCCTCCCACTCATGTACTTATCCAACCTAAATTTGAAACTACCCAAAGTCCCAGCCTCAGTAACCCAACTAGGTAGACTGTTCCACTCATCTACTACCCTATTTCCAAACCAATACTTTCCTATGTCTTTTCTAAATCTAAACTTATCTAATTTAAATCCATTACTACGGGTTCTCTCTTGAAGAGACATCCTCAAGACCTTATTAATATCCCCTTTATTAATACCTATCTTCCACTTATACACTTCGATCAGGTCTCCCCTCATTCTTCGTCTAACAAGTGAATGTAATTTAGGAGTCTTCAATCTTTCTTCATATGGAAGATTTCTAATGCTATGTATTAATTTAGTCATCCTACGCTGAATGTTTTCTAACGAATTTGTCCATTCTGTAATATGGAGACCAGAACTGAGCTGCATAATCTAGGTGAGGCCTTACTAATGATGTATAAAGCTGCAGTATGACCTCTGAACTTCTGTTGCTTACACTTCTTGATATAAATCCCAGTAATCTATTTGCCTTATTACGTACGCTTAGGCATTGCTGTCTTGGTTTAAGGTTGCTGCTCACCATAACCCCCAAGTCCTTTTCGCAATCTGTATGGCTAAGTTCTGCATCATTTAACTTATAAGTACTAGGGTTATGGGCACTCCCAAGCTTCAGAACCTTGCATTTATCTACATTGAACTGCATCTGCCACTTTTCTGACCAAGAATAGAGTTTGTTTAAATCCTCCTGAAGTTCCATAACATCTACGTTTGAATCAATTATCCTACCTATCTTTGTGTCATCGGCGAATTTGCTCATATCACTAGTAATTCCTTCATCAAGATCATTGATATATATTATAAACAACAACGGGCCCAAGACTGATCCCTGTGGAACGCCACTTGTTACAGATCCCCACTCGGATTTAACCCCATTTATGGACACACTCTGCTCCCTGTCAGTGGATTTAACCCCATTTATGGACACACTCTGCTCCCTGTCAGTGAGCCATGACTCGATCCACGAGAGCACTTTTCCCCCAATGCCATGAGCTGCCACTTTCTTTAACAGTCTATGGTGCGGAACTCTATCAAAAGCCTTACTAAAATCTAAGTAAATAATATCAAATTCTTTATCGTGGTCAACAGCCTCAAAAGCTTTACTGAAGAAAGTTAATAAATTAGTTAGACAAGACCAGCCTCTTGTGAATCCATGCTGAGTATCATTAATCAAGCTATGCTTATCGAGATGGCTTCTTATAATCTCAGCTATAATTGACTCTAGTAATTTGCCTATAATTGAGGTCAGGCTTATTGGGCGGTAATTTGACGGTAACGACTTGTCCCCTGTTTTAAAAATAGGAATTACATTAGCCATCTTCCACATATCAGACACTACACCTGTTTGAAGAGATAAATTAAAAATATTAGTTAATGGTTCACAGAGTTCCATTTTGCATTCCTTAAGAACCCTTGAAAAAACCTCATCAGGACCCGGCGACTTATTTTGCGTCAGTCTATCTGCTTCACAACCATTTCACTAGTGACTGTGATGTTACATAATTTATCTTCTTCTAGCCCACTATAAAAATTAATTACTGGAATATTGTTAGTGTCTTCCTGTGTAAAAACTGAGAGAAAATAATTATTAAAAATCGAGCACATTTCATTCTCTTTGTCAGTAAGGTGCCCATAGTTATTTTTAAGGGGACCTATCTTATCTCTAACTTTTGTTCTATAGACCTGGAAAAAACTTTTTGGGTTAGTTTTAGAATCCCTAGCAACTTTAATTTCATAGTCCCTTTTAGCTTTTCTTATCCCCTTTTTAATGTCCCTCTTAATGTCAATATACTGATTCATAAGATGACCCTCGCCTCTTTTGATACGCCTATAAATTTCTTTCTTATGCCCTAGTAGATATTTGAGCCTATTATTCATCCATTTTGGGTCATTTCTATTTGATCTAATTTCTTTATATGGGATAAACGCTCTTTGAGCAGCATGTATAGTGTTCAGAAAACTGTCATATTGATAGCTCACTTCGTTACCCCAGTCAACAGATGATAAGTGTTCTCTAAGCCCATCGTAATCTGCTAAGCGAAAATCTGGGACTGTTACTGAGTTATCCCTACTATCATACTTCCATTCAATGCTAAATGTAATTGATTTGTGGTCGCTAGCACCCAGTTCCTCCGAAATTTCTAAATTATTAACAAGGGATTCATTGTTTGCCATAACTAAGTCAAGCAGGTTATTTCCCCTTGTAGGTTCTGTCACAAACTGCTTCAAAAAACAATCCTGAACTATTGTGATGAATGGTTTGAAAAACCGACAAGTTGAAGATTGAGACACTTATGCAGCATATGGGAATCTTTATTCAGGAAACGTTTCGCCACACAGTGGCTTCTTCAGTCCAATACAAAGAGGAAGGCATAAGGAGAGGAGGAGAATGAGGTAATCAGTCCCTCAACCTGGAGTCGATGTGTTCAGTCCATCAATCTTGTAGAATGTACAGCATAGGGCCGTAGACGTGGCTTATATACTGTAGAGATGTGAGGTGAAGCAGGCGGAGGCGGGGTCATAGTGGTACCATCCACTAGTCGAAGTAGGTCTTCGTCCAAAGGTTGAACAAGTGTTGAAGAATTCTTTGTAACAAGATCCCATGACGCTGCAGTGTCTGACAGTTGTGATGAATGGTTTGAAAAACCGACAAGTTGAAGATTGAGACACTTATGCAGCATATGGGAATCTTTATTCAGGAAACGTTTCGCCACACAGTGGCTTCTTCAGTCCAATACAAAGAGGAAGGCATAAGGAGAGGAGGAGAATGAGGTAATCAGTCCCTCAACCTGGAGTCGATGTGTTCAGTCCATCAATCTTGTAGAATGTACAGCATAGGGCCGTAGACGTGGCTTATATACTGTAGAGATGTGAGGTGAAGCAGGCGGATGCGGGGTCATAGTGGTACCATCCACTAGTCGAAGTAGGTCTTCGTCCAAAGGTTGAACAAGTGTTGAAGAATTCTTTGTAACAAGATCCCATGACGCTGCAGTGTCTGACAGTTGTGATGAATGGTTTGAAAAACCGACAAGTTGAAGATTGAGACACTTATGCAGCATATGGGAATCTTTATTCAGGAAACGTTTCGCCACACAGTGGCTTCTTCAGTCCAATACAAAGAGGAAGGCATAAGGAGAGGAGGAGAATGAGGTAATCAGTCGACTCCAGGTTGAGGGACTGATTACCTCATTCTCCTCCTCTCCTTATGCCTTCCTCTTTGTATTGGACTGAAGAAGCCACTGTGTGGCGAAACGTTTCCTGAATAAAGATTCCCATATGCTGCATAAGTGTCTCAATCTTCAATCCTGAACTACTTCTAAGAAGTCGTATGATTCTAAATTCCCAGTCAAGAAATTCCAATAAATATGACTAAAGTTAGTCTCCTAGAATTACTACATTATCGTGCCTTGTGGCCTTAACAATTTCCTCCCATAGTAGTCTCCCTTGGTCCCTATCTAAGTTTGGGGGACGGTATATCACTCCTAAAATCAGTTTTTCATGCCCCTCTGAAAATTCTACCCAAACAGACTCTGTATGTGTTACTTCAGACTTAATACCCGTTTTTATGCAACAGTTCAAGCGATCTCGGACATACAATGCCACCCCACCCCCCTTCCCGATACTTCTATCTACTTGGAACAATTTAAAACCCTGAATATGACATTCCGCAGGTATGTCCCGACTTTTTGAATTAAACCACGTCTCAGTTAAGGCAAATACATCAATGTTTCCTGCACTAGCAACTAAGACGAGAAAACAAGCAAACCTCAGCTGACAAGATAAGGAAGATCAGGCAGGCAGTGAGGCTGGCTTTAAGATTGGTAAAAAATTAGAGGTTTAATTGTTCTTGTTGCTATCTCTGGGTTCACATATGGTCTCTCTCACTTGTCCCTGCCCACCAACTCCCACACCTAACACATCCACCACCATCTTTCCATTAACACGTGTAGGCAGGTTGGTAAAGAATTATTGACTTAATATTAACACACATGTTGTCATTATCCTTCATATCATCATGTACACATACGGCCTTCTGTCCTCACTCCTATTCCCCCCTTCCCTCCCACTCACCTCAGCACCCTCCATCACTCCATTTAAGACTTTTTTCATCACCCTGTCTTGTCTTTGGGCTGAGGCCCACCTATGTCCACCCACCAAAATGCACTTATCGTATCTGTTTTTTTTTTCATCATACACTTAATCATATCAATTTTTTCCTGCAACTTAAAACTAAATTTCTCTGAGGGCAAACCGTAACTCAAAATTATCGTAACTCCAGCCTATCATAACTCGAGGGACCACTGTATTGCAATTTATTAATAGTTACGTACCAAAGTATACTGTTGTAATAAGTAATGAGGGATCTTACACTAAGATCTCTGGGAAGATACTCGTATATTTGTGATAAAGGTAATACAATAACCTGAACCCAGAGGAATGTTCACGTGCTGTATAAAAGTCTTTAGCGCATCACTTTAGAAGACCAGTCAGGCTTCTAGCTCCAGGTCCCAAGACGTCACACAGCTTTAACTACATCCCCGACTGTATTGCCACCAAATGTTTTCTTTACTATTACCGAGCTTAAAAAGGCCTCCACATCTCCATAACTTCTGGCTCGAGAGATCAGCTCTCTTGAGGAAACTCGCCACGTGGTCGGTCATTCATAGAGCTGATTTTTCCCTGAAAAGACTACGCGAGTATATCGGGGATTAACCTTTCTGCCTCCTATCTTCAGACAGAAACTGGAGACCCTAGTCTCAAGATTTTATCTTACTTTACGTATATTTAAAATAGCTGATAACTAGGATTAGTTTATCTTAACTTAATTCTATTACAAATCTACAGTACACAATACGCATATGCGAAATTAAACATCGCGGATAATTTCATGCTTAAATAAAAGAACAATTCTAATTATTCATGGCAATTTTTTTCTATTTTTTTTATCTTGAAAAGAATTTTCAAAAACTTTTTTCGAAATGCAAAACAAGCTTTTCTATACCTTGACACTAACACAATCTTGTCAACTACCAGAAGAGCAGCATAATCTGCAGACGAAAATCACTCCCTATGACAGCAAAAGACTCGGCAGGCGATGCCACCCCTTCCCCCCCCCCAGTGAAAAGCAGGGGTGCCACTAGCATGACAAGGGAACACAAGTATCAGGGGCCCAAGACTGTTCATTTGCCTCCCAGCATACATAAAGGGGATTACCAATAGACCCCTGGCTGTCTTCAAGAACGCGCTGGACAGCATCTAAAGTCAGTACCTGACCAAACGGGCTGTGGTTCGTACGTCGGGTTGCGTGCGGCCAATGACAACAGCCTGGTTGATCAGGCCCTGATCTGCCACGAGGCCTGGTCACAGACCGGGACTCGGGGGCGTTGACCACCGAAACCCTCTCCAGGTATACACTCGGTGGGTCAGCACAACTGTCGCTTCCTGGTACAAAGTCTCCTTCACTCTGTCTCCTGAAAGAAAATTTCTCTCAAGTTAATTTCTCTTGGCTCCATTACCACCTCCATTAGTCACCAGCTCCAATTCATCATTGGACCTAAGCTATTATTTGGATTTTATAAACATGAAAAACCTGTCAGTTGAGTGACACTTGCAAATAGTCGCAACATGAGCGCTTTACGACCCTCAAGGCCACATTTCAACTACAGCTCAACATCTACAACTTGACGTAGGGCAGGTATCGCAACTTGAGGCATTCCATTGTACTACATCACTGACTTCATAAAACAAGGATTCCTGACCACTGGCTCATTTCCAAGGTTGCTTCATTCCATATGTGTTGCTTCATTCCATGTGTGCGCGTATAACAGGAAGGGCACTGCAATGGATCAGAGAATACCTGACAGGGAGGCAACAGCGAGTCATGGTACGTGATGAGGTATCACAGTGGGCACCTGTGACGAGCGGGGTCCCACAGAAGTCGGTCCTAGGACCAGTGCTTTTTTGGTATATGTGAATGACATAACGGAAGGGATAGACTCAGAAGTGTCCATGTTCGCAGATGTGAAGTTAATGAGGGAATTAAATCATATGAGGATCAGGCAGGACTTCAAAAATACCTGGACAGGCTGGACACCTGGTCCAGCAACTGCCATCTCGAATTTAACCCCGCCAAATGCAAAGTCATGAAGATCGGAGAAGGGCAAAGAGAACCGCAGACGGAGTATAGGCTAGGTGGCCAAAGACTGCAAACCTCGCTCAAGGAGAAAGATCTTGGGGTGAGTATAACACTGAGCACGTCTCCGGAAGCACACTATTGGGCTATTGGGCCGTGCGGACATGCTGCGCAGTAGCTCCTGATTGAGTTGGCTTTTGCACAGTGTTGACATGTACTTAGCTCTGTGAAGACCTGTTTGCACGCTCTCTACGAATTGAAGCAAGATGCCCTCCATTGAGCAACTTTACCAACAGCTTAAGGAAGAATTGAGGTTGGCAAAGATGGAGATTCGGCGACTGACCGAGGAAAACAAGAAGATTCGTAGTAGTCCTCCTGTTTTGAGTCCTCAGGTCAAGAAGGGAAACTGGTCAGTGGCTGGACAGCAGGGAACGAAGTTGACGATCAAGAAGACGAATGGAAAGGTAGAAACGATGAAGAAGAAAGAGACTGCCGTGGAAACTGTTGTGGAAACGTCTAATACATTCTCAGTGCTACCCGACGAATGTGAGTCGACTACTGGGAACATCACGACGAACGACACCAAGGAAGGTAAGAATATTTTGGTGTTGGGGATAGCCAAGTTAGGTATATGGATAGGGCGTTCTGCTTGAAGGACAGGAGTAGGAGACAGAGAGTTTGCTTTCCTGGGGCTGGGATGGAGGATATAGTTAGCCGTCTGGATGACATCATGAGAGGTAATGGGAGCAATCCTATTATCTGTCTCAGTGCTGGAGGCAACAATGTTGGCATACGTAGGAGTGAAGACCTGATTAGCAGGTATAGGTCAGCAATAGAAATAATTTGGAGTAAGGGTGGGAACCCTGTCATATGTGGTATTTTGCCAAGGAGAGGAGTTGGAAATGAATGGTTGTCCAGGGCAATTGGTGTCAATTGCTGGCTGGACAAATACTGTAAGGAAAATGCGATAACATTCATTGACAACTGGGACCTGTTCTATGGCAGAAATGACATGTATGCCATGGATGGGGTTCACTTATCTAGGTCTGGGGTGGTAGCACTGGCAACTGCAGTGGAGGGAGCAGTTAGGACTTTAAACTAGGAATAGTTAGTGGTATGGGTTTTGGCAGGAAAACAGTGAAGTCCCAGTGTAGTAATATTAGGAGTTCTAGGGGAACTAGTAATAAGCAGAACGAGGTAGACATTGAAAAGCCAGGGACTTTGGGTGATAAGGACAGTAATAGGTTTAGTAGAAAAACAGAAATGAGCAGGAAGGGTAAAGAGAAAGGAGAGTCTTTCAATGTTTATTATGCTAATTGCCGTAGTGCTAGGAATAAGATGGACGAGTTGAGATTAGTTGCTAGTGCAGGTAACATTGATGTATTTGCCTTAACTGAGACGTGGTTTAATTAAAAAAGGCGGGACATGCCTGCGGAATGTCATATTCAGGGTTTTAAATTGTTCCAAGTAGATAGAAGTATCGGGAAGGGGGGTGGGGTGGCATTGTATGTCCGAGATCGCTTGAACTGTTGCATGAAAACGGGTATTAAGTCTGAAGTAACACATACAGTCTGTTTGGATAGAATTTTCAGAAGGGCATGAAAAACTGATTTTAGGAGTGATATACCGTCCCCCAAACTTAGATAGGGACCAAGGGAGACTACTATGGGAGGAAATTGTTAAGGCCACAAGGCACGATAATGTAGTAATTCTAGAAGACTTTAACTTTAGTCATATTGATTGGAATTTCTTGACTGGGAATTTAGAATCATACGACTTCTTAGAAGTAGTTCAGGATTGTTTTTTGAAGCAGTTTGTGACAGAACCTACAAGGGGAAATAACCTGCTTGACTTAGTTATGGCAAACAATGAGTCCCTTGTTAATAATTTAGAAATTTCAGAGGAACTGGGTGCTAGCGACCACATTTAGCATTGAATGGAAGTACGATAGTAGCGATAACTCAGTAACAGTCCCAGATTTTCGCTTAGCAGATTACGATGGGCTTAGAGAACACTTATCTGTTGACTGGGGTAACGAAGTGAGCTATCAATATGACAGTTTTCTGAACACTATACATGCTGCTCAAAGAACGTTTATCCCATATAAAGAAATTATATCAAAGAGAAATGACCCAAAATGGATGAATAATAGGCTCAAATATCTACTAGGGCATAAGAAAGGAATTTATAGGCGTATCAAAAGAGGTGAGGGTCATCTTATGAATCAGTATATTGACATTAAGAGGGACATTAAAAAGGGGATAAGAAAAGCTAAAAGGGACTATGAAATTAAAGTTGCTAGGGATTCTAAAACTAACCCAAAAAGTTTTTTCCAGGTCTATAGAACAAAAGTTAGAGATAAGATAGGTCCCCTTAAAAATAACTATGGGCACCTTACTGACAAAGAGAATGAAATGTGCTCGATTTTTTATGATTATTTTCTCTGTTTTTACACAGGAAGACACTAACAATATTCCAGTAATTAATTTTTATAGTGGGCTAGAAGATAAATTATGTAACATCACAGTCACTAGTGAAATGGTTGTGAAGCAGACACAGACTGAAGCAAAATAAGTCGCCGGGTCCTGATGAGGTTTTTCCAAGGGTTCTTAAGGAATGCAAAATGGAACTCTGTGAACCATTAACTAATATTTTTAATTTATCTC
>NC_091304.1:9541276-9614079 GCF_038502225.1 Cherax quadricarinatus | reverse complement strand
AGGTTTTGGTTCTCGCTCTTTACTGCTAAAACTTCCACTACATCATTTGAGGCATTAAGCAGTTCTGTGCAAACAAGTGACTGCGATATACAGGCCAACCCCCCCCCCTTTTGCCTGTTCACTCTGTCACATCTGTATAGCTTGTAACCTGGGATCCATATTTCGTTGTCCAAGTGATCCTTTATGTGGGTCTCTGTGAAAGCCGCGAACATTTCATTTGCCTCTGCAAGCAGTCCACGGATGAAAGGTATTTTGTTGTTCGTTGCTGGCTTTAGACCCTGTATATTTGCAAAGAAGAATGTCATCGGACTGGTGGTACTGGGGAGGGGGCTTTTTTCCGGCACTAGTATCTGTTGGTTTGGAGTGGAGGCCATCTACTGTGGGTCCACTCCAGAAATGACTGGATTTGGCGTACGATTTCCGCCATTTCCTGCCAGTTTTTTTTCCTTCCTGGCACTAAAAAACCTCTCCCTCTTGAGTGGCTGTGGCTACCCAGGTTTTCCCATGGCCTGGATGCGTTGTATCTTTTTGTCCCCGAAATATCTGGGTGCCTGGCTTACGTTTCCTAAACATCGAAGTGTAATTACCCCCCTCAACGTAGGTGTTGCAAATGCCAGCACTATGGCCATGTTGCAGTAGACTGTGGAATACTACATTTTTGGTGTGGTAAATGTGCTGGGAAACATTTCACTAGAGAATTCACAGGCCTTGACAGCCAAAAATTTAAGTGTAATAAAGTTGGTAGAATTACCGACAATATGTAAAGTAAAAGGACACAAGTGCAACTAATGTGACATTTATTGTGGCAACGTTTCGCTCTCCAGGAGCTTTATCAAGCCATTACAAACAATACATGGACACAAAGGGTATATAAAGGGTCAGAGTGAGGTGTAAAACTAGTGAGGTACCATTTCGATGTTCACTCTGAGCCTTTATATACCCTCTGTGTCCATGTATTGTTTGTAATGGCTTGATAAAGCTCCTGGAGAGCGAAACGTTGCCACAATAAATGTCACATTAGTTGCACTTGTGTCCTTTTACTTTACAAAAATTTAAGTGTATTAACTGTAAAGAAGTTGGGGTTACAGTTTCCCATAAGGACTGCAGTCGGAGCACAAACAACCTTCGACGTAAAGTAAAAGGACACAAGTGCAACTAATGTGACATTTATTGTGGCAACGTTTCGCTCTCCAGGAGCTTTATCAAGCCATTAGGGTAATGGCTTGATAAAGCTCCTGGAGAGCGAAACGTTGCCACAATAAATGTCACATTAGTTGCACTTGTGTCCTTTTACTTTACATATTGTCGGTAATTCTACCAACTTTATTACAACCTTCGACGTAAACCTGATAACAGTCCTTTAATGGTAACTGAGGATGAGGCCATCCAGTCTACCACAGCCAGATGTGAGACTGAACCTCTGCAAAGTGTGGAAGAGCCCGACCTCCCTGCAAAGGATTCTGGTGATACCAGAATGCCATCACACACACACACCAGTTGTGGAGGAGCCAGTCATCCCTGCTAGCACATGTGGAACTACTGATCTGCCACTACCTATACATACGCCTACACCTGAATATGGGGATGAGCATGTCAGTTTTCCCAATACACACATCTACAACAGTCAGACGGACACCACACTTGTAATCCACCTGGAAGCTGGAGATGAGTCAGAGGCACATGACTTACCTCCAGTGAATGATGAGACAGCCTTGCCACAGGCACCATCAGCGAACACTAATGTAACCATGGTACCTGTTAAAGTGATAGGTGTCACAGAAAGAGCTACCTCAGAAGTGCCATCCACTGGAGAGGCACTGGATTCGCCTGACCTTTCTCAAATTATAACACACTTGCAGAAAAAATTGAGCAATTTGAACAGATGCTGACGAGTTTAATAAATATATGTAGTCAGGATGATGCTCTTGAGTACGGTGATGATGTAAAAAGTGCAGCAATCTCTGTTCAGTTTCAGGCAATTTGTAAGAAAGAAGCCCGTGACTCCTGACTTCAAAGGTTGACTTGGAACTGGCTGCCAAGATGCCGAAAAATGCTTAAAGAAAAAAGTCCTGAAGATAAACACGTACAAACTATGCTATTTGCTCCTAAGTGTCTGCACACTGTAGCCAAAGCATAATAGTTTTACCGTCTTATGAGCAAGAGATTGTAATAACTCACTACAATGGATACATTACAAATCTTTTCATGGAACATTGCTTCCATCAGGAAGCGGTTGGCTGACTTAATCATATTAGCGCAACCAAGAATATTGATGTCATCTCTTTGCAGGAATGTAGACTGAATGATGGAGCACCTCCACTAAAGTTGCCTGGATATGCAGCTTATAACTTGGTCAACCGACTGTTGCGTGATGTATGTCAAAAAGAACTTGCCACATTCACTCCTTGCCCTGCAGAGTCGAGTTAACATGCAGTATCATGGTGTCAAAGTATATGCAGGCGATTTTTCCCTTAACGTTTTTAATCTCTCTGCCCCAGCGAACCAGCTTCGACCTGATGCTTTACCAGATCGCATAAATAGTGAACCTACCCTCATTACTGGAGATTTTAATGCCAGACATAAGAATATTGGTGGGTCTATAACAAACACCAATGGAACTAAACTAGTGAAATTGCTAAATGAGAATGATAATGTTCGAATTGTGGGCACTACTGAGCCTACTCACATATAAGGTGGCATCCTAGATCTGTGCCTTGGATTTAATACATCATGTACGATGCATGACTCCGTCATAGTTAATGATATTCTATCTGATCACTTCCCAAGACTAACAACTGTCAATCTTGATCACATCTCCAGTGATCAAAGAGCTAAATACAGAAGGAGGAAACTTATTCTCAACCCAGAATACAGAGATAACTTTATTAACCATTTACGTCAATGATATAAGAATGACGAGCCCATTGGCACACAAAAATTCAGTGATGATTTAGTTGCCACTATTGAGACTGTCCTCACAGATCAAGTGGGCAGGAAAAGAAAACATAAACCTTCCACTATAAATGACAATAAAAACCAATGTAAATACTATAATGATCGACAGCTACGCAATCTAACACATGCAGCATCTGGGAGGATTGGTAAAGATTGGTAAAGCATACCGTGAATGTAGAACCTGAGACCTGCTCAGAACATTCCAAGCTGCACTAACAAATGCAAGGAATAGAAAGCAAGAACTTAGGCAACAGGAATGGGAACAATTTGCTAGTGGATTAAACAGGTCCACCCCTTTAAGTTTGGCTTGGAAAGGTATAAATAAAATAACCAGGAAAAAGACTGGCAATGTTGCTCATCCCTTTCCTCTTGAAAAAGCAAATGACCTCATAAATGACTGGTCCAAAACATCCAGGCATGAAAACCTTCCATCTCATATTAGAAAAAATTTAGAGAGTACTTCTGAAGAAATGTTGAAACTGATTAATTTTATGAGCCAAAATATTGATGAGAGTGATTGCCTCTTCACCGAGTATGAATTAGGTAATGCATTAACCAAAGGTCGATCAACTGCTCCTGGAGAGGATGGTATAACCTATGATATTCTCAGAACTCTAACGCACGTGCCTGATAACCTTTTGTTGGCACTGTATAATCTCAGTTTCATTGAGGGCGTTCTTCCTACTTCCTGGACCAACAGTCTCGGTGGCCTGGTGGCTAAAGCTCCCGCTTCACACACGGAGGGCCCGGGTTCGATTCCCGGCGGGTGGAAACATTTCGACACGTTTCCTTACACCTGTTGTCCTGTTCACCTAGCAGCAAATAGGTACCTGGGTGTTAGTCGACTGGTGTGGGTCGCATCCTGGGGGACAAGATTAAGGACCCCAATGGAAATAAGTTAGACAGTCCTCGATGACGCACTGACTTTCTTGGGTTATCCTGGGTGGCTAACCCTCCGGGGTTAAAAATCCGAACGAAATCTAATCTAACAGCCTGATACATTTAGACCGATCTCCCGGTGGCCTGGTGGCTAAAGCTCCCGCTTCACACACGGAGGGCCCGGGTTCGATTCCCGGCGGGTGGAAACATTTCGACACGTTTCCTTACACCTATTGTCCTGTTCACCTAGCAGCAAATAGGTACCTGGGTGTTAGTCGACTGGTGTGGGTCGCATCCTGGGGGACAAGCTTAAGGACCCCAATGGAAATAAGTTAGACAGTCCTCGATGACGCACTGACTTTCTTGGGTTATCCTGGGTGGCTAACCCTCCGGGGTTAAAAATCCGAACGAAATCTTATCTTATCTTACTACAGAATCAGACACCAACTTTCCCCCTACCTCTATGGGTCCATGAAAGGTAAGTGTGCAGAACTGTATTTCCACCTTTCTCACTGCACACACCTCTACTAGTTTTACCACATTTCTTGATCTAAAATCTGCATTTGATATCGAGAAGAGAACCGTTATACTATATGAACTAGCCAAAATGAATATTGGTGGTAGCTTACTCTGCTGGATAATAGGATATCTGTCAAATAGTATCTTCTGTTCTCTACCAAGGCTTTAGAAGTGAGTCTAAAGAAATGTCCCTAGGTACACCGCAGAGAGGAGTTCTCAGTCCCATGCTATTTAATATTCTGATTAATGCTCTCCTAAATGCTCTACCTGCCTCACCTCAACATATAGCTATAAGCTATGCTGATGACATCATGATCCACACAACAGTGCATAAGAAGATGAGTACCATTCTTAATGAAGTTCAAGCAATTTGTAATCGACTAGGCCTCATAATATCTTCCTCTAAAACAAAGATATTAACAAGGAAACGACACCCCCCACCCATCTATTTGCAGGGTGAAAACATTAGCTACGTTAAAACTTACAGATATATTGGTGTAGATGTACCCTTTAACAAATCCACTATACCATAACCCCAACTATGGTGCTAATGTGAGAATTGTGAGAATGATGTATTTTGCATTAACTCCAAGGGTCGGAGAGAACTTTCTATAGCTAATATCAACATGGGAGCAGCATAATCAATTAAGGACCTAACATAGGCTATGTTTACTCTCTCCAGGAAAACATAGCCTATGTTAGGCCCTTAAGTGATTATGCTGCTCCCATGTTGATATTAGCTAGATAAAGTTCTCTCCGACCCTTGGGGTTAATTCAAAATGAAGCTCTCAGAATTATTCTTGGCTGTCCCAAATCTACAAATGTTCTTAATATGAGGAAGGAGCTTGGTATTTCTATCAAAATGGTATACAATACCGACAGGTTAGAAGGTAAGACACATAGGCAACTTTATTCCAAAACGTTTCGCCTACACAGTAGGCTTCTTCAGTCGAATACAGAAAGTAGGCAGGAACAGTAGAGATGTGAAGACGATGTAATCAGTCCATCACCCTTGAAGTCGTAGATTTGAGGTTGTCAGTCCCTCAGCCAGAAGTTCAGTTCCATAGTCTGGAACTATCTGAAGATCAAGCGACAGTGCGGAGACTTAAATACTGTCGGAAGGAGAGGTGCAGAGTAGTAGTAGTGAGAATGCAGCCACTGGGAGATCACGTCCCTCTCAGATCAAACAATTCTCATTTGAAAAAGTTGTCCAAGGTGTTTTCTGTACCAAGATGCCATTGTGTTGCAGTGTCTGATCTAATTAGGAAGTTCTAGTTCCTGTTTCTATTTACAAAGGTACTCTCGTTCCTTTTCTTTCATCTCCCAGTTTTGGGCAATATATCTTCCCCGTGCATGGGGATCAACCACAGCAAATCACCTTAAACTTTTAAAAACCCACCAAAAAAGCTGCAGTGCGATTGATTACCAACGCCTGCACAAGACAGCACACACTTCCGCTGTTTAAGAGCCTTAACTTGCTTAATATACAAAACATCCACACTTATTATTGTGCCTTCTACACACACAGAACATTATACTCAAATATTAACCCTCCTTTCATATTCCTCCTTGATAACTACAACAGAACACAAACAATATAAGGCACAAATCACTTTTCGATATCCCTCGTGTCCATCTCTCCCTTTGCAAAAATGCTATGCACATAAAGGGTCCAAAGATCTGGAATTCATTTCCAGAACACACTAAAGGGCCCCTGCTGCCTGCAGATCAATTTAAGACCCTACTTAGAAATCACCTCATCACCCAAAATTAACTAGAAAAACACCTTATTTAACACCTACCAGTTACTCAAAAAACTCCCAAATAATTTATGACTGCTCAACTATTTTATCATTTACTTCAAACTTAAAATTGTTTCAATTTCATTACTGTATATTGTGCTTGATGATTGCTCAACGATTTACTCATTACTTCAAACTTATAATTGTTTCAACTTCATTGTTTTAAGTTGTGCTAAATTGTAATACTGCATTTTTTATATACTATATCAAAACTGTAATTATTCTCTACCGAACTTACTAAAGCCACATAGTGTGAATTAGTTAAATATTTACTTTTCTTCTATTCACTGTAACTCACCTAATGACCATATGTAAAATTACAGCGGTGTTATTGCCTTATTAATCTTAAGTTAGTCTTAAGTTTGCCCGAAATGCTCTGCATATAAAAGGGCTTTTAGCATGTTCACCAAACTGTTACATTCCTTTGTACAAACATATATCATGATAAAAAAAAATATTGTTATTATTTTTTTTTATTGAAATCTGTCTTTTTCTTTGTTGGGTTTATTAGGGCCAGTGGCAGTTTACACCGTAACGTCCGTGCCGTCGGGAAGTCCACCGCCACACGACCTAAGTTGTTAGTAGCTCTTATAAACCCAACAAAGAATAGAAAAAAAGGCAGCTCAGCTGCTACAGCACTCACCGGTAACATTAATCATGGCTGGTCAGCTTGGAACTGTAGTTATAGGTATAAAAGGCCCCCCCTCTTTTTTTTTTTTTTTTGTTCTTCCTAAAAAGTAACCAATATTTGTTTGATAAATATACCTACCAATTTCTTATTCAATCCAGTTTATTTTTAGATATCCCAGAAGGGATACATTTTAGTGGTTGCCAGAATTTCTTTTCCTCCAGTTTTTTTTTTTTTTACTTCATTCCTACAACTGAAGTAACGTTCCTTGATGCCGGTGAGGGACTCATGATGTAAGAAATTACACCTGTCCTCCCCTTCCTTGGATTGAACCTTAATCCCTCATATATGATACCCAGGCGCTGTATAACACCTGTTGGTTTAATTCTCCCCATAAATGATAAGAATAAGAATTTCATTCGTAATATAAGAAAGCCTTATCCAGTGTGCTTTAAATTGTCAATGCTGGTGTACAGTAATTAGAGCAAAGTTCATGGGATTATTGGCATATCCAGATGTCCTGTGACAAAATTTTATATAACCCATATTAAGATTCTTGGAATGGGTCTGATAACTTAAATCTTACCTGATCAACAGGAAACAGATTATCAAGGTTAAAGATACAGAATTAGAACCCCTGGTGATAACAGGTTCCTAAAGGAGCATTTGGGGTCCCCTGCTATTTTTGTGCTATGTAAAGACATGTTTATAAGTGTTAAGAGCAAATGCTTAAGATCCAGAGCATATAATGGAAGTACTGTCACTGGAACTATAATCTTGCACTAAAGCAGTGTGATGCCCAAGAGTAGATAAAGCAGTGTATTGTCAGGCAGTTTAAGTATCTTAATAAAAAAACATTCTCCATAGTTACCAATCAGTTTTTGGATCTTACTGGACCAACACCTTATTAATCTTATGGGTTACCTAAGAACTCAAATGTTGTTAGGGAATTTCATAGGTATGGTGACCCTAGACCTGCAAAGAGCATGCTATACAGTTAATCATAATATACATATTGTGTAGGAAACTACAAGCTGTCAGCATAGGCTTTGTAGACTGGTTTAAGTCCTACCTGAGCAACAGGAAACAAATTGTCAAGATCAATAATACAGACTTAGAACCCCAGTTGGCAGTGCTCTTGACTCCCATACTGAGTGTCCAGGGTTCAGTCTCCAGCATACGTGGAAATGTTGGGCATGTTTCCTTACACCTGCTGTCCCTGTTCACCTGCCGTTAGTAGGTACCTGGGCATTAGCTGACTGTTGTGAGTTGCATCCTGGGGGACAAGATTAAAGTACCCCAGTGGAAATAAGGTACAGTCCCCAATGGCACACTGACTTTATAGAGTTATCCCGGGAGGCTAACCTTTTGGGTTAAAAATCCCAAAATCTTATCTCTTACTATCACTGGAACTAGAATCCTGCAGCAAATGGTTGGTAGACAACAAACTATTGCTACACCTTGAGAAAACAGAAGCCATTCTCTTTGACATGAAAACTGAATGAAAAGAGTAAATTCTTTTAATGTCCAATGTAACAGGGAATCCATCACTTTAGTATCTTCAGTGAAATACGTATCTGGGAATTCCCTTTGACCCAAGCATGGCTCACAAGCCCCTATATCTAGATCTTGTACAATGTCATGTAGATTATTTTTGTTCTTCATGGTCAGTATTTGACAATTAATAAGGAAGTCTCAGCAACTTTATTATACAAGCATGTTTAATGAAATAAAAGGGGATATGAAAAGGACCTGGAAAACCCTCTTTGAAATCCTTGGCTCTTGAAAACTGGTCAAAACCAAAGAGATAAACTTAACTAAACCAGATGAACCTCACATCCAGCCTGCAGAAACAGCCAATATTCTAAATGATTTCTTTGCTACAGAATCAAGACTAGCTAGCAAAATCGCAATTTCAAATGTACATGTAAGTAACTACCTTATCGGAAATTTCCCAAATTCACTGTATCCAGCTCCAACTATTCCTACTGAGGTCACACACGTAATAAATTCACTGAAAAACAAGACAGGAAGCCTAACTAATTTACTGCAACTAATGTACAATAAAGCAGCTCATGTACCATCACCCAGTATTGCAACTTTGTTCAACAAATTATTAGAATCTGCAACTTTTCCAACGATGCGGAAGGTAGGAAGGGTTACCCCGATACTCAAAGGAGGCAATCCATCTGAGGTAAATAACTATAGACCAATATCCAACTTGCCATTACTATCTAAAATCTTCACAAAAATAATTAAAGTGTACTCCTTCCTAGCATCTCACAGTATACTCATCCTCTACCAGTTTGGTTTTAGGCTGAAAAAAAGTAAATGATGCAAGTATAAAAGTGTATGAACTGCTTTATGCTGCTCTTGAAGGAATTTGTTCTAGAGTTTGCCACAGCCATACTGGTGTGGGATTCGCCTGTAAAAACCTGCATTTGTGGTTAGTGATGGACCATGCTAACCTCCCAATGGTGTACAGAATTATACTTGACTCAAGAAATCGTAATGACACGATTGCAAACAAACCACGCTAGCTGGAGATTCGTCTGTAAACACTTGCATTTGTGGTCACAGTGGTGCCTGTGCTAACCTTCCTATGGTGTAGAAATATACCTAGTTGGATGAATCTTATTGTGGCTAGCTGGTCTAGTGGCTAATGCGACGGGCTGGACTTTTGAGACTCTATGACCGTGGGTTCAATCCCGGCCGGGGGTATGGTTCAGAATTATACTTAGTTGGATGAATCTTATTAGTCAACTGGTTCAGTGGTTAATGCACTGACCTGTGAGTTTTAGGACTCGCTTGCATGGGTTCATGCTCCACCTGTTCTCTGATTTGTTTGCAATTGTGTTATTACGATTTCACGAGTCATTATTTTCAAGAGGATGCTGAGAATGGATCCTAGAATTTGGGTCTCATTACTGTACATCAATATAGAACATTTTTGAAGTTGACTGGACTGAACTTTCTTCTATGGGTGAAATAAAACTAAAAAGTTGGAGAAAGAAAAAATTTCAGGTAACTGCTTAATTAAAGGTGTTCCTTCGAGGGCACCTAATAATTAATAATAGTAGCTAAAACAATAATAATAATACGTACATAATAATCAATAATCACATTTATTGCCATAAGCATGAATTTCCTTCAAAGGGGTGCCATGATACTTATAAAGGGCTCTTGAGTCAAGAAATTAGAGCTACTGCCCCATTCCTGAGATCCAACCTGATTATACCCTTTGCTTTATGGGTTCTGCTCTTCATAAATATAATAAACCAGCCTGTATTACTGTATTGTATATGATGGAAATACCATGACAATATGACTGTAAAATTATATAGTTTAAATAAAAATATCTGTTTATGTATCACATACAAATGTAATGTAGAATAAAAGTTAAATTTTCTACCCAGGTTCATTATGGTATCCTCATAACATTGGGATCTAAAAATTTAATCATCAGACCCTAAACCTCTATGTGTTACGTGACAGTTTAATTAAATTATCTTCCTGGGATTGAAATTTAATTTATTATTCCAAATTATCATATACAAAATACAATAATAAGAAAACCCATAGTATGCACAACATAGACTATATACTTTTACTTTATATGTTTTAAAAAAATAAGATACAACTTACAAGAATATTCATTAAAATAAATATAGTTCACTAGATGTAAAAGGTTATTGTTGCTTTATTAAATTCCAGAGATAAGTTTACATATACAGTAGACCCCCGACTTACGATGGCCTAAACTTGCGATAAAACCGACTTACGATGCTTCTCAGCGTAAAAATTTGACCCCGACCTACATTGAAAAACTCAACTTGCATCATTCATCCCAAACGCGGCCGTCTGGTCCGTCTGGCCTGAGCTCCTCAGCTAGGCTAGTGTGACATTGTTTACAAGCCAGGGCGGACGGTTGCATGCATAAAGTCGATAAATTTTGTATTATTCCAGTGTTTTTAGTGCTTGTAACTGCTAAATAAGCCACCATGGGCCCAAAGAAAGCTTCTAGTGTCAACCCTGTGGTAAAAAGGGTGAAAATACTATTGAAATACTACTGTACCATGGTCAGCTGCTCCTGCACCACAGTCAGCTGTACTACTCGAAGATGTGGAGAGACTGTTGTTGGTGTGGCTTATAGAGAATACCGAGAAACAATTAACCCCAGAGGGTTAGCCACCCAGGATAATCCAAGAAAGTCAGTGTGTCATCAAGGACTGTCTAACTTATTTCCATTGGGGTCCTTAATCTTGTCCCCCAGGATGCGACCCACACCAGTCGACTGACACCCAGGTGAACAGGAAAAAATGCCTGGAACTAGTGCTCATATTGGTGAATTTAAAGCCAGCAAAGGTTGGTTTGAGAGATTTAAGAATTGTAGTGGCATACACAGTGTGATAAGGCCTGTTCTGGAAGAAAATGCCACACAGGACCTACATTACTCAGGAGGAAAAGGCACTCCCAGGACACACACAGTGTCTCATCACTCATCACCACATCTTCAATAAAGGTAAGTGTCATTTATTCTTCATTTAGTACACTAGTACATATACAATATATATTGTGCATGTATCCTTTTTGTGTGTAGGAAAATGTATATTTCATGTGGTAAAAATTTGTTTTTTCATACTTTTGGGTGTCGAACAGATTAATTTGATTTCCATTATTTCTTGTGGGGAAAATTAATTCGACTTACTGTAATTTCGTCTTACGATGTGCTTTCTGGAACGGATTAATATCGTAAGTCGGGGGTCCACTGTACAGTATAAGAAAAGTTTACAGTATTATAAAAAGCAAATGAAAAATCTGTCATGAGTCAAGATATGAAGAATGGAATATAGTGACCATTTTATGAAAACTAAATTTCACAAAGAAAACTTAATTATCTCTTTGCATCTTGTGTTGGCAGGAGGAGGCACTGGCTTTATTGGAACAGCTCTAAGTCACAGCCTGAAGCGTCGAGGTTATGATGTGCTGATTGTATCCAGAAAACCAGGTGTATACAGAATGACTTGGGTATGTTAGTAGACCAATTAAAAAACAATATTATGTGTAGAACTTTTATCTCTTTGTATGCCTTTGTCTCAAAGAAAGACTACACTTCTTAGCAGTACTGATTGTTTTTTTCATAGTTTTAAGCAGTGCCATAGCTTGCTTACACTAAATTTATTTGGCTAAAACTAAATACAGTGGAGCCCCACCTTACGAACGCATCGCGTTACGTTAAATCTGCCATACGAAACATTTGAATGCAAAAATTTTGCCTCGCCTCACGATAAAAAACTCGCCTTGCGTGATTCGTCTGGGACGCGTCCCATGTGTGGCCTCAGCGCCAGTGTTTACAAGCCAGCCAGTGCAGTCGCATCTACGCATACATTCGGTGATTTCACATTATCCCAGTGTTCTTAGTGCTTGTAACTGCAAAATAAGTCACCATGGACCCCAAGAAAGCTTGTAGTGCCATCCCTGTGGTAAAAAGGGCAAGAATTAGTATGGAAGTGAAAATAGAGATTAAGGAAATGTGTGCAAAGTGGGTTGAACTGCAAATCTTTATGGATGAAAATCACCCTGACACAGCTACTGCAAGCCGTGTTGGCAACCTGTACAATGACAATGTTATGGCCCATTTTAGGAAAGTCTTAAAGGAATGGGAGGTACAGAGCTCTTTGGACAGATTTATTGTGCAACAGAGGTCCAGTGACTCTCAGGCTGGTCCTAGTGGCATTAAAAGAAGAAGGGAAGTAACCCCGGAATAGGACTTGCTACCTCAAGTCCTAATGGAAGGGGATTCCCCTTCTAAACAATAACTTCCACACACTCCCCACCTCCTATCCCATCAATCATCACCAGATCTTCAATGAAGGTAAATGTCATGTATTCTATTCTTAGTGGAGTAGTAATTGTGCATGTCTTCTTCAGATTGTGTGTATTAAAATTAATATTTCATGTGGTAAAAAAAATTTTTTTCATACTTTGGGGTGTCAGGAACGGATTAATTTGATTTCCATTATTCCTTATGGGGAAAATTAATTCAGCTAACGATAATTTCGGCTTACAATGAGCTCTCGGGAACGGGTTAATATCGTAAGGCGGGGGTCCACTGTATATGTTTTTACCGCTAGTGCCCCAAACGTATATATACGTTTTATTTTTCCAGCCTTCAAATTTGGCACAATTGGCCTGAGATGCCTTGTCAGCATAGAATGGGTCTTAACACTCAGTGTGCACCATATTAAAAAAATCTGGGACCACTTAGTACCTTGTTGGAGCACCAGCTAGAGCAAACAGTGCAGCAAACACCTGGGATTCACTGATTTCAAGTAGTATTAACTCTCCCATTTTAAGAGGAAAGTGATTTTGACCCAGAGTTTAGTGGCTTTGAGGTGGATGTGGCCATAAGTGGTCAAGGAAATATCAGAAACCTCAATAATAACCCATGTGCAATATTTGTGCAACACCCTTTCAGAATGTCTTATAACCTATGCCCTAAGTAAAGAGAAACAATTCTGGAACGTAATACTTGTTCAACAGGCTGGCTGGCTGTGGCCTGGCTCTATCTCCGTTTATCTGTCTGTATCTATGTCTGTCTTTGTCTGTCTCTATCTGTCTCTATCTCTGTCTCACAGGTACACATAAATACAAGTACAGCAGGGCCCCACTTTACGGCGGTTCGCTTTACGGCGTTCCGCTAATATGGACATTTCAAATTATGACCAAAACTCGCTATACGGCTCCCCCCACCTGTCTTTCTAATACGGTCACAGCTGCCCACCGAGTTTGTTTACATTCTCCCTGAGCACATCTTATTATGTCTGGAAACTTTCCAAAATTTCAAGTGTTTTAAAGTTATTGTATATTTTATATGTATTGTACTTGATAATTAAACTTGTGTACACCTGTACCTAAATAAACTTACACACTGTGCTGGCATGTAGGTACACATTAAAATCACTAAGTCTCTCTACTCTTGATGCAATAATAATAATAATAATAATAATAATAATAATAATAATAATAATAATAATAATAATAATAATAATAATCTCTTGGGCGCAATAATGTCGCATATTACGTTAATATAGACATTTCCCTTAATCTATCTATGATATTTTTTTCAAAATTATATAAGAAACACATTATGTAACACACAAACATGATACATGTACCCACAGTATAAAAATTTATACAAATATATATGAGATGTTTACCAAACGGTTTGTAGAAGTGTCGGAAGAATTACGTTTTCTCTAGCCCGTCACCTGTTACTAGGGATAACTGTAGAAAAAATATTCCTTTCGTATGCCTTCACTTTATAGCTATAATTCTGTACTAACTTGTACACAGTGTAAGAGTATTTGTTTCGTGATTTAATTATAATAATAATAAAAATATTATAAGGTAAAAGTTTCACAAACTCTTACAAATGTACATGAATGAACTAAAACTGGACACGTATTAATACCGTCTATTTCGCCTGACCGAGTGATCGTCCACAACCTGTTCAGTTTGTTTGTTTACGCTGTCTGAGCTCGGTGTATCATTAAATGTTGTATATTACGTTAATATACACATTTTCATTAATCCATCCGTGATATTTTTTTCAAAATTATATAATAAACACGATACATAACATAAATACATAACATATGTGTAGAGAACCTAGGATAACCCAAAAAAGTCAGAGTGACTTACTTCCATTGCCTTCACTCACAGCATCATTTCTTCTCAAAATGATGTTACATGAGAATGGGAGTGTTCTTCTTTATTTATTCTACCGTATCAATGTAGAGACAACCTGTACACAATGTAACTTGTACACAAACCAGACGTGTACACTGTTTACAAAACTTACCTTCGCCTGGTTTGTTTACATAACTCTGCGCCTGTCCTCTCTCATGCACTCATTCTTTCTCTCTGGTATGGTAGCCTGGCTGACTACCATACATACCACACTTGATTTTTTACAATAAATACTACTCATCTCACCCTATATTTTAAGGTAAGTAATGAGTGAACTGTATATACATTTTATCGCTCTGGGATGCTTAAATATCATAGAATAGTATGTGTGGGTGGGGTGGCCTGGTATGGTAGCCTGGCTGACTACCATACATACCACACTTGATTTCTTACAATAAATACATGTACTACTTGTCTCACCCTAGATTAAGACTAAATATTTTAAGGTAAGTAATGAGTGCACTATGTGTGTATTGTACTTTTTTATTGTTTTTTTGATGCCTGGTTCTATTGCTAACATAATATATGTTAGTGTAAACTTGTTATCTAGTGTTTGTATGCATTTGTAAGTGGAAAAAAAGGGTGTTCCACTTTACGGCGGTTTCCGCTTTACGGCGGTAGCCTGGAACCTAACCCGCCGTATAAGTGGGGCCCTCCTGTATACATAGTGTAAATTACCTAGGATAACCCTAAAAATTTAGACAAAGTGCTATACTCTGCTTGAAAATATGAGTAAATGTGATGACGCAGTCTTGTGGCTCTCTCTGAGACCGAGAGCTAGACAGATAGACAGATAGACAGGGAGCTTGACAGATAGACAAATACGTAGACAGACAGACATGTTTGTGTACCAGCAAAAAACAAAGCCAGGGCCGATACTCATCAAATGTCACCTCTTATCTTATGTTATCAAGTCTTATTACTGCACCCTCACGTATGCTCATCAGATGTCACCAATTAGCTAATGTTATGTCATCTTATCACTTCCCTGTCAGGGGTGGACTGAGGCTTGTTTTTCATGCTACAAGGGAAGAAGAACTACCACTACTCCTACCACTGTTATTATCACTTTCTTCTTCTTCCTTCTACTTCTTCCTCCTCCTCCTCCTCCTCCTTCTTCCTTCTTCCTTCTTCCTCCTCCTTCTTCTTCTTCCTTCTTCTTCTTTTTCTTCCCCCTCCTCCTCCTCCTTCTTCCTTCTTCTTCCTCCTCCTCCTTCTTCCTTCTTCCTCCTCCTTCCTTCTTCTTCCTCCTCCTCCTCCTCCTCCTCCTCCTCCTCCTTCTCCTTCCTTCTTCCTTCTTCCTTCTTCTTCTTCTTCCTTCTTCTTCCTTCTTCTTCTTCCTCCTTCTTCTTCCTCCTCCTCCTTCCTCCTTCTTCATCCTCCTCCTCCTTCCTCCTTCTTCTTCCTCCTCCTCCTCCTCCTTCTTCCTCCTCCTCCTGCCTCCTCCTTCTTCTGCCTCCTCCTTCCTCCTCCTTCTTCCTCATTCTTCTTCTTCCACCTTCTTATATATTCCCACGTGTCCAGAACATTGCTGGGACCGATAAATACCTTGTATATATTCCTAGACAATAGTAAATGACCAGGGGGGGTGTAAATGTCCATCTGTCAGTGTGTTTGTGACAATAGGAGTACAATTTCAGTACCTAATATTAGTGTCAGAACAAAGATTGGTTATGAAATGACAAGAGCTACTATAAATTGTAATTATCTGAACATGAAAAATATAAAAAATATGAAAAGGAGAAAAAAAAAGGTATATTGGCAACGCTTCTGCAAGCCGCAGGACTCCATGTTGCCATCAGGTGATCGCCAAGTGCCAACTTTGGCTTCATATCTCTGTAAGTACTGACCCTAAATTTATTTTTTTATCCTATAACACTTTTAAAAATGTGCTCTTTATTTCCATAAAAAAAAATTATTTTTTTATTTTTCAAAATATTTGGGGCACTGGGGAGTGAACTTAAATATACATATTCACCACCCATGCTTCACACCCATACAAGAACATTGGTATGACTATACAGTGGACCCTCAGCTAACGACAGCATCAGCTAACGTTAAATCCGGGTAACAATACATTTTAACGCAAAAATTTTGCCTCGACTAATGCTAAAAAACTCGCCCAACGCGATTCGTTCGAGACGCATTCACGTGTGGCCTGAGCGCGCCTCAGTTGTTCCGTGGGTGCCAGTGTTTACAAGCCAGCGAGTGCGGTTGCATCCACGCATACAATCGGAACATTTCATATTATCACAGCATTTTTAGTGATTGTACCTGCAAAATAAGTCACCATGGGCCCCAAGAAAGCTTCTAGTGGCAACCCTGCAGGAAAAAGGGTGAGAATTACTATGGATATGAAGAAGGAGATTAAGGAAATATGTGCAAAGTGGCTTGAAGTGCAAACCTTTATGGATGAAAATCACCCTCACACAGCTATTGCAAGCCGTGCTTGTGACTATTATAATGACAGTGTTGTGAACCACTTTAGACAAATCATTAAGGAACGGGAGGTACAGGCCTCTATGGACAGATATGTTGTGCGACAGAGGTCCAGTGACTCGAGCTGGTCCTAGTGGCATTAAAAGAAGAAGGGAAGTAACCCCGAAAAAGGACTTGATACCTCAAGTCCTAATGGAAGGGGATTCCCCTTCTAAACATTAACAACTTCCACACTCTCCCCTCCTCCCATCCCATCAATCATCACCAGATCTTCAATAAAGGTAAGTGTCAGTTTGTGTGTATTAAAATTAATATTTCGTGTGGTAAAATTTTTTTTTTTCATACTTTGGGGTGTCCTGCACGGATTAATTTGATTTCCATTATTTCTTATGGGGAAAATTAATTCAGCTAACGAAAGTTTCATCTAACGATGAGCTTTCAGGAACGGATTAATATTGTTAGCTGAGGGTTCACTGTACTCTCATACATACCCCTCTTTGCTTCTATGGATAATGTTCTGTCTC
Source organism: Cherax quadricarinatus (assembly GCF_038502225.1). Classification (NCBI taxonomy): domain Eukaryota; kingdom Metazoa; phylum Arthropoda; class Malacostraca; order Decapoda; family Parastacidae; genus Cherax; species Cherax quadricarinatus. The sequence continues at coordinate 9,596,581 of NC_091304.1, read as the reverse complement.
TCCACAGACTCCTCTACACCACTCACTGAGTGGTGCACTGAGGACTCAGTTTCTTATTTTAAGTAATTGATACAGAAGGGGTTACTAGCCCACTGCTCCCAGCATTTTAGTCTTTTTTTTATCACACACATGGCTTACAGAGGAATGATTCTTTTCCACTTCTCCATGGAGATGTAGAGGTTGTCCTAGGAAAGGTTGGAGGGACAGGCTGAAGGAAGTTTTGTGTGCAATTGGCTTAGACATCCAGCAAGCTTGTATGAGCATGTTAGATAGGAGCAAGTAGAGGCAAGGGGTTTTTATGACAATGTGCTGTTTGAGTGTGAGCGAGGTAACATTTATGAAGGGATTCAGGTAAACTGGTTAGCAAGACTTGAGTCCTGGAGGTGAGAAGTACAGTGCCTGCACTCTGAAAGATGTGGGGATATTTGCAATTATGGACTGTAGTTTCTGGCAAGACAGTTATGGAGTGAGTGATGATGAAATTATTTTTTTTTTCAGCATGAGATGGCCATACACAAATAACCCTCACATAAAAGAGAGAAGCTTACGACAACGTTTCGTCGTAAGCTTCTCTCTTTTATGTGCGGATTATTTGTGTATCGTTCCAGTCACGGTATTGTGCCTTTTTGTTATTTATGAGATGGCCAGTTTGTTAACAACAACAACAACAACAACAACAACTGTGCATATTTACATTGCAGAGCGACTTGAACCAGAAGGGATTACCAAACTCAACTACAGCAGTAGTCAGTCTTGCTGGTCAAAATGTATTGGATCCTACGAGACGATGGACCGAAGGCTTTAAACAAAATGTTTGGGCATCACGAATCAACACCACAAAGTGAGAAGCGCAAATTAATCAGAGTTTAACCCCTTGACTGTCGCAACCCCAAATCCTGAGGTGTCCCCTGGTGTCACAAAAATTTAACCCTTTGACTGTCGCGGCCGTATATATACGTCTTATGAGGTACCGTGTTTGACGTATATAGTATACTCATAAATTCTAGCTGCTTCAAATCAAGCAGGAGAAAGCTGGTAGGCCCACATGTGAGAGAATAGGTCTGTGTGGTCAGTGTGCACCATATAAAAAAAATCCTGGAGCACACAGTGCATAATGAGAAAAAAAACTCCGACCGTTTTTTTTTAATTAAAATGCCGACTTTGTGGTCTATTTTCGTATAGTATTTATGGGTGTATTCTCGTTTTCTTGGTCTCATTTGATAGAATGGAAAACATATTATAGAAATAGAGGTGATTTTGATTGATTTTACTATAAAAAGAACCTGGAAATGGAGCTCAAAGTAGGGGAAATGTTTGATTTTTGCCAATGTTCAAAAGTAAACAAATGATGCCATTGTCCAATAAATGTCCAACTAGCCATTCTAATATGCAGTTATGAATGGGTTGATGTTATTTATACAATTATTACAGTATTGCAGTAGTCTGCATAATAGGAAGTCTTCTATTTTTTGTTTGAATAAAAATTCAAAATAGAAAGCACGAGTAATATCAGAGGGGCCTGGAGACACGACTGATTAGCAAAGAAAATGTTATTTTAGAGCCAGGAATGTCTGCATTGTTCATTCTGGACCTTATTTTGAAATTGTCATATTTTTTAGTTTTCGTGAAATTGGCCAAATTGCAAATTTCTGACCACATTATTAGGTACAGTAGTTGAAATCGGTAAATGGGGAGGTTCTTGTACTCAATCGATAGAAAACATGGAGTTCTAAAGAAATAGCTATGAGTTTGGGCGACTGGAACAATGGAATTAGCCGAAAATAGGGCTCAAAGTTGGCGAAATCGCAGATTTGTAAACAGCGCCGAGGTCGCTAAATTTGCGAGAGCATAATTCCGTCAGTTTTCCATCAAATTTCGTTTTTTTTGGTGTCATTACAATTGGGAAAAGATTCTCTATCATTTCATAAGAAAAAATAATTTTTTTTTTTTTAAATTTTGCGACACCAGGAGACACCTCAGGATTGGGGGTTGCGACAGTCAAAGGGTTAAAAAAAAAAGAATTTTTTTTCTTACGAAATGATAGAGAATTTTTTCCTGATTGTAATGACACCAAAAGAACGAAATTTGATGGAAAACTGACTGAATTACACTCTCGCGAAGTTAGCGACCTCGGCGATATTTACGAATTGGTGATTTTCAATTGAGTACAAGAAACTGCCCATTTACCGATTTCAACTACCCAATAACATGGTCAGAAATTTGCAATTTGGCCAATTTCACGAAAATTAAAAAATATGACAATTTCAAAATAGGGTCCAGAATGAACAATGCCGACATTCCTGGCTCTAAAATAACATTTTCTTTGTTCATCAGTCACGTCTCCAGGCCCCTCTGATATTACTCTTGCTTTCTATTTTGAATTTTTATTCAAACAAAAAATAGAAGATTTATTGTTATGCAGACTACTGCAATATGGTAATAATTGTATAAATAATGTCAACGCATTCATGACTGCATATTAGAATGGCTAGTTGGACATTTATTGAACACTGACATCATTTGTTTACTTTTGAACATCAGCAAAAATCAAGCATTTACCCTACTTTGAGCTCCATTTCCAGGTTCTTTTAATAGTAAAACCAATCAATATCACCTATTTCTATAATATGTTTTTCATTCTATCAAATGAGACCAAGAAAACGAGAATACAACCATAAATACTATACAAAAATAAATCACATAATCGGCATTTTAATTAAAAAAACGGTCGGAGTTTTTTTTTCCTCGTTATGCACTGTGTGCTGCAGGACTTTTTTATATGGTGCACATGGACCACACAGACCCATTCTCTCACATGTGGGCCTACCAGCTTTCTCCTGCTTCATTTGAAGCCGCTAGAATTTGAGTATATACTGTATACATCAAACGTGGTGGCTCGTAAGACGTATATATACGACCGAAACAGTCAAAGGGTTAAAGAAGCTAATTTGTTAAATGTCTATCATTTATTACAGTATTCATAAAAAATGAGGGGAGTGAAGAGGTTGCATTAAGGGAAGGAGATTGACTGTAAAATACAAATGTATCTGATATTATGTTTTGCCTTCTGCCTGCCTCTTCTCTCTAGTTTTACCTTGCTTCTATACTCTAACTATCAACTTAAACCTAGGGAGGTATGTAAGGGGTGTAAGCTGTAAAACAGAATTGTGATAACCCTCACATTCATTTTAATGGTTGTTACTTTATATGTTCCTCAATTTTTAACCCTTTCGGTGTCGGTCCCATTGTATCACGGCTTTGAAGCCAGTGTTTGTCTTGTAGTATGATGCCATGAGCTCAGCTCACTCAGATAAGCTGTGAGCAGTCAATTTGGGCCTAGATATGAGAAAATGGGTCTATGTGATAAATGTGCACCATATAAAAAGTCCTGCAGCACACAGTGCTTAGTGATTGTGATTGTGATTTTTTTTTTATTTAAAACTGCAACTTTGCGGTGTATTTTCGTATGGATTTTAGGGTTGTATTCTTGGTCTCATTTGATAAAATGGAAGATATATTACAGAAGTAGAGATGATTTTGATTAGTTTCAGGACTGAAAGTAGCTTGAAATGAGCTCAAAGTAGCTGAAATGTTCGATTTTTGCCAATACGTATTCCAGAGTACACATCCAACTGGCCAGTCTAATATACATTTAGGAATGCACTGACATTATTTATACAGTTATTACAATAATGCAGTAGTCTGCATAACAGTAAATCTTCATTTTTTGTGTGAATAAAAATTCAAAATGAAAAGCAAGCGTAATATAAGAGGGGCCTGGAGACGTGACTAATGAACAGAGAAAATGTTTCTTTAATGCCAGGAATGTCTACATTGTTTATTCTGGGCCCTATTTTAAAATTGACAATTGTTGAATTTTGTATGAAATTGGCCAATTTCTGATCACTTTATTGGATAGTTGAAATAGGTAAATGGGCAGTTTCGTGTACTCAGTCAATAGAAGGATTTTTTTTTTTTTTTTTTCAACAAGTCGGCCGTCTCCCACCGAGGCAGGGTGACCCAAAAAAGAAAGAAAATCCAAAACAGAAAATACTTTCATCATTCAACACTTTCACCACACTCGCACATTATCACTGTTTTTGCAGAGGTGCTCAGAATACAACAGTTTAGAAGCATACACATATAAAGATACACAACATATCCCTCCAAACTGCCAATATCCCAAACCCCTCCTTTAAAGTGCAGGCATTGTACTTCCCATTTCCAGGACTCAAGTCCGACTATATGAAAATAACCGGTTTCCCTGAGTCCCTTCACTAAATATTACCCTGCTCACACTCCAACAGATCGTCAGGTCCCAAGTACCATTCGTCTCCATTCACTCCTATCTAACACGCTCATGCACGCTTGCTGGAAGTCCAAGCCCCTTGCCCACAAAACCTCCTTTACCCCCTCTCTCCAACCCTTTCGAGGACGACCCCTACCCCGCCTTCCTTCCCCTATAGATTTATATGCTTTCCATGTCATTCTACTTTGATCCATTCTCTCTAAATGACCAAACCACCTCAACAACCCCTCTTCTGCCCTCTGACTAATACTTTTATTAACTCCACACCTTTTCCTAATTTCCACACTCCGAATTTTCTGCATAATATTTACACCACACATTGCCCTTAAACAGGACATCTCCACTGCCTCCAACCGTCTCCTCGCTGCTGCATTTACCACCCAAGCTTCACACCCATATAAGAGTGTTGGTACTACTATACTTTCATACATTCCCTTCTTTGCCTCCATAGATAACGTTTTTTGACTCCACATATACCTCAACGCACCACTCACCTTTTTTCCCTCATCAATTCTATGATTAACCTCATCCTTCATAAATCCATCCGCCGACACGTCAACTCCCAAGTACTATCTGAAAACATTCACTTCTTCCATACTCCTCCTCCCCAATTTGATATCCAATTTTTCTTTATCTAAATCATTTGACACCCTCATCACCTTACTCTTTTCTATATTCACTTTCAACTTTCTACCTTTACACACATTCCCAAACTCATCCACTAACCTTTGCAATTTTTCTTTAGAATCTCCCATAAGTACAGTATCATCAGCAAAAAGTAACTGTGTCAATTCCCATTTTGAATTTGATTCCCCAAAATTTAATCCCACCCCTCTCCCGAACACCCTAGCATTTACTTCCTTTACAACCCCATCTATAAATATATTAAACAACCATGGTGACATTACACATCCCTGTCTAAGACCTACTTTTACCGGGAAGTAGTCTCCCTCTCTTCTACACACCCTAACCTGAGCCTCACTATCCTCATAAAAACTCTTTACAGCATTTAATAACTTACCACCTATTCCATATACTTGCAACATCTGCCACATTGCTCCTCTATCCACTCTATCATATGCGTTTTCTAAATCCATAAATGCAATAAAAACTTCCCTACCTTTATCTAAATACTGTTCACATATATGCTTTAATGTAAACACTTGATCTACACATCCACTACCCACTCTGAAACCTCCTTGCTCATCCGCAATCCTACATTCTGTCTTACCTCTAATTCTTTCAGTTATAACCCTACCGTACACTTTTCCTGGTATACTCAGTAAACTTATTCCTCTATAATTTTTACAGTCTCTTTTGTCCCCTTTCCCTTTATATAAAGGTACTATACATGCTCTCTGCCAATCCCTAGGTACCTTCCCCTCTTTCATACATTTATTAAACAAAAGTACCAACCACTCCAACACTATATCCCCCCCTGCTTTTAACATTTCTGTCATGATCCCATCAGTTCCAGCTGCTTTACCCCCTTTCATTTTACGTAATGCCTCACGTACCTCCCCCACACTTACATTCTGCTCTTCTTCATTCCTAAAAGATGGTATACCTCCCTGACCAGTGCATGAAATTACTGCCTCTGTTTCTTCCTTAACATTTAAAAGTTCCTCAAAATATTCTCGCCATCTACCTAATACCTCCATCTCCCCATCTACTAACTCCCCTACTCTGTTTTTAACTGACAAATCCATACTTTCCCTAGGCTTTCTTAACTTGTTTAACTCACTCCAAAATTTTTTCTTATTTTCATTAAAATTTCTTGACAGTGCCTCTCCCACTCTATCATCTGCTCTCTTTTTGCACTCTCTCACTACTCTCTTTACCTTTCTTTTACTCTCCATATACTCTGCTCTTCTTATAACACTTCTGCTTTGTAAAAACCTCTCATAAGCTACCTTTTTCTCTTTTATCACCCTTTACTTCATCATTCCACCAATCACTCCTCTTTCCTCCTGCCCCCACCCTCCTATAACCACAAACTTCTGCCCCACATTCTAATACTGCATTTTTAAAACTATTCCAAACCTCTTCAACCCCCCCACTACTCATCTTTGCACTAGCTCACCTTTCTGCCAATAGTCGCTTATATCTCACCCGAACTTCTTCCTCCTCCCTTAGTTTATACACTTTCACCTCCCTCTTACTTGTTGTTGCCACCTTCCTCTTTTCCCATCTACCTCTTACTCTAACTGTAGCTACAACTAAATAATGATCCTATATATCAGTTGCCCCTCTATGAACATGTACATCCTGGAGCCTACCCATCAACCTTTTATCCACCAATACATAATCTAATAAACTACTTTCATTACGTGCTACATCATACCTTGTATATTTATTTATCCTCTTTTTCATAAAATATGTATTACTTATTACCAAAATAACTGAGTTTGGTGGATTGGAACAATGGAAATGGTCAAAAATAGAGCACAAAGTGGGCAAAATCGCCGATTTTGTAAATATTGCTGAGAATACTAACTTTGCAAGAGTGTAATTCCATAAGTTTTCCATCAAATTTTGTACTTTTGGTTTCATTACCTTCAGAAAAAGATTTTCTATTACATATAAGATCATTTTTTTTTGTTTTTAAATTCTTCAACCCCGAGAACAAATTTGAGAGCAGGGGTCGCAACCCTGAAAGGGTTAACAATAAATTCTAATTAGAATTATTATATTTTGATATTTGTCCTCTCTGGATATAGCATACCCGAATATAAAAAATGAACACTAGCTCTACAAGTATACCTCTCTAGGGTTAAAATCGTTCTTCTAAATGTTCAAACCATCCAAGTACTAGTATACTCCAGTTTGATCATTTTTTTTTTTTTTTAAAGTCGGCTGTCTCCCACCAAGGCAGGGTGACCCAAAAAAAGAAAGAAAATCCCCAGAAAGAAAATACTTTCATCATCATTCAACACTTTCACCTCACTCACACATAATCACTGTTTTTGAAGAGGTGCTCAGAACACAACAGCTTAGAAGCATATACCTATAAAGATCCACAACATATCCTTCCAAACTTCTAATATCACGAACCCCTCCTTTAGAGTGCAGGCATTGTACTTCCCATTTCCAGGACTCAAGTCCAGCTATGTAAAAATAACCAGTTTCCTTGAAACCCTTCACTAAATATTACCCTGCTCACACTCCAACAGATCGTCAGGTCCAAAATACCATTTGTCTCCATTCACTCATATCTAAAATGCTCACGCACGCTTGCTGGAAGTCCAGGCCCCTCGCCCACAAAACCTCCTTTACCCCCTCCCTCCAACCTTTTCGAGGATGACCCCTACCCCGCCTTCCTTCCCCTACAGATTTATACGCTCTCCATGTCATTCTACTTTGATCCATTCTCTCTAAATGACCAAACCACCTCAACAACCCCTCTTCAGCCCTCTGACTAATACTTTTATTAACTCCACACCTTTTCCTAATTTCCACACTCCGAATTTTCTGCATAATATTTACACCACACATTGCCCTTAGACAGGACATCTCCACTGCCTCCAACTTCCTCCTCGCTGCAGCATTTACAGCCCAAGCTTCACACCCATATAAGAGTGTTGGTGCTACTATACTTTCATACATTCCCTTCTTTACCTCCATAGATAACGTTTTTTGTCTCCAAATATACCTCAACGCACCACTCGCCTTTTTTCCCTCATCAATTCTATGATTAATCTCATCCTTCATAAATCCATCCGCCGACACGTCAACTCCCAAGTATCTGAAAACATTCACTTCCATACTCCTCCTCCCCAATTTGATATCCAATTTTTCTTTATCTAAATCATTTGATACTCTCATCACCTTACTCTTTTCTATGTTCACTTTCAACTTTCTACCTTTACACACATTCCCAAACTCGTCCACTAACCTTTGCAATTTTTCTTTAGAATCTCCCATAAGCACAGTATCATCAGCAAAAAGCAACTGTGTCAATTCCCATTTTGTTTTTGATTCCACATAATTTAATCCCACCCCTCCCCCGAACACCCTAGCATTTACTTCTTTTACAACCCTATCTATAAATATATTAACCCTTTGACTGTCGCGGCCGTATATATACGTCTTACGAGGTACCGTGTTTGACGTATATATACTCATAAATTCTAGCGGCTTCAAATCAAGCAGGAGAAAGCTGGTAGGCCCACATGTGAGAGAATGGGTCTGTGTGGTCAGTGTGCACCATATAAAAAAAATCCTGGAGCACACAGTGCATAATGAGGAAAAAAAAAACTCCGACCGTTTTTTTTAATTAAAATGCTGAGTTTGTGGTCTATTTTCGCATAGTATTTATGGTTGTATTCTCGTTTTCTTGGTCTCATTTGATAGAATGGAAAACATATTATAGATATAGAGGTGATTTTGATTGATTTTACTATAAAAAGAACCTAGAAATGGAGCTCAAAGTAGGGGAAATGTTTGATTTTTGCCAATGTTCAAAAGTAAACAAATGATGCCATTGTCCAATAAATGTCCAACTAGCCATTCTAATATGCAGTCATGAATGGATTGATGTTATTTTTACAATTATTACAGTATTGGAGTAGTCTGCGTAATAGTAAGTCTTCTATTTTTTGTTTGAATAAAAATTCAAAATAGAAAGCAAGAGTAACATCAGAGGGGCCTGGAGACATGACTGATGAGCAAAGAAAATGTTATTTTAGAGCCAGGAATGTCTTCATTGTTCATTCTGGACCTTATTTTGAAATTATCATATTTTTTAGTTTTCGTGAAATTGGCCAAATTGCAAATTTCTGACCACATTATTAGGTAGTTGAAATCGGTAAATGGGCAGTTTCTTGTACTCAATCGATAGAAAAAATGGAGTTCTAAAGAAATAGCTATGAGTTTGGGCAACTGGAACAATGGAATTAGCCGAAAATAGGGCTCAAAGTGGGCGAAATCTCCAATTTGTAAACAGCGCCGAGGTCGCTAACTTCGCGAGAGCATAATTCCGTCAGTTTTCAATCAAATTTCGTTTTTTTGGTGTCATTATAATCGGGAAAAGATTCTCTATCATTTCATAAGAAAAAATAATTTTTTTTTTTTTTAAATTTTGCGACACCAGGAGACACCTCAGGATTGGGGGTTGCGACAGTCAAAGGGTTAAACAACCATGGTGACATTACACATCCCTGTCTAAGACCTACTTTTACTGGGAAGTAGTCTCCCTCTCTTCTACACACCCTAACCTGAGCCTCACTATCCTCATAAAAACTCTTTACAGATAATTTTCTTTCACTTCAACCCTTTATGTTCCATCATAGCCTTCAAATATAAATATTTTTGTAAGTTTTATTAATGCATTATTATTGATCCTTTACAGTGGTTATTTTTATAATTCATAAATGCTTAGCTTTTAACAAGTGTATATATAGAACTAATTTGATTGATAATGCATAACATACAGTATAAAGAAAAAAATGAAATTAGAAATTAGTTTTTTACTGTATCTTTATAACTTTTAATGTATGAGAGAAAAGTTTAGTACTGTACGTATATGTATAAAGGTGAATCTAGTGTATTTAGGTTTCCTGAGAGCAAACAAATTGATAGTATCATTAATGTTTCTTGTCACATCACTCTTATTGTTTAAATTGCTGAATTAACTATTTTTTTTTTTATGTTCCTCAGATGATTCTAAAGCAGCAGTCAGTTATGAGAAATAAATCTTTTAACAGGAACTGTGATTGAATTAAGCAAAATGGAGACAATAATTCATCCCTCATATTTGCTCCATGAATTACCTTTTGATTTTTTTTTTTTTTTCCAACAAGTCGGCCGTCTCCCACCGAGGCCACTTTCACCACACTCACACATTATCACTGTTTTTGCAGAGGTACTCAGAATACAACAGTTTAGAAGCATATACCTTTAAAGATACACAACATTTTGATGTAATATAATATCTGGAAGTTTTCCCCCTCATGTGTCATCTCTATGCTTTAGCAAATTTCTTGCAGTCATTTATAATTGCAATATTTTATTAGTTTAACAAAGATAAGGTTAAACATAATATACAGTATATGTGAAATTTTACCTAATATTGCAGGTTTATGCATTTACACATTTTCATTGTAACCTTGTAAAATATTTCCACTTCGAACATAGTTTGTCTTGCTTGGTCTGCAACTACAGTTTCAGTGTTTGGCTTAATTTCATAAAAAAAAATATTTTTTCTCATGTGAGTTTCTGGCGTTAATGAATCAGTGACACCCATCCTTAATAAATATTTATTAAAAAGTTAACCCCTCTTATTTTGTCTTAGACTTAAGTACTTATTATGTACTAGGATAAGTCTGCCTGAAATGCCCTGGCATGATAGTGGCTTTCTTTGTACTTAAATAATCAAAATTGTAAATACACATTGTAACCTTGCAAAGAAATAAATTCTTTATCTTTATTTTTAAGTGTCAGTGATCAATTTCTCTCCTTACTTAAATATCTAGATCCTCCAGATTCCTAATTCCAATGTCTTTGGTACATTCTAAACTTATATTACCTGATTTTTGGTGGTTTCTTGCATTCAAAACTTGACACCAGAACATTCCTCCTTCTCCTCCTCAAGGCAATATTGTCATGTTGCTTCTGTCTTATGAGGCACTATTAGCTAACACCTTTGGGTAGGAGTGATGGATAGAGAATGCCTGCTGCTTTAGCTGCTGGCAAGTGCTGGACTAATTCTTACTACCAATGTATGTCTTTCATGTTGGTTGTCTGTTCAACCTATCTGATAGATGGTTGGACGTCAGGGACGAAGGACAGAAGTAGACAAACTTCGTATAATAAGGCTCTCTACATATTAACTCATGCTCAGTCCCCTTATCTCTTTGACTCCAGGTTCTAATTCTTTTAATTTCCTATAAGACTATCTATTTCTCCATGGGAAAGTGGAACAGAATTCTTCCTCCGTAAGTCATGCGTGTCGTAAGAGGCGACTAAAATGCCGGGAGCAAGGGGCTAGTAACCCCTTCTCCTGTATGTACTACTAAAGTTATGAAGAGGAACTTTTTTTCTTTTTAGGTCACCCTGCCTTGGTGGGATATGGCCGGTTTGTTGGAAAAAAAAACTATTGTCATTACTAATAGAATTGGTACTTTCTAGTTTACAATCAGTCATCTTTCATCATCATCATCATCATTGTAGCCACCATTATAAAGTAATGAAATAATACTCTTTGAGAAGGAATAAGCTTAGGTGTGAGGTTAACCCTTTCAGGGTCCGTCCCGTAGATCTACGGCTGGTCGGTGAGTGTCCAAACCGTAGATCTACGCCAAAATTCTAGCGCCATCAAATTTAGCGCGAAAGCGCTCATAGGCCTACATATGAGAGAATGGGTCTGCGCCGTGGGTGTGCGCCGTAAACAAAAAATCTAGGCGCCTGCATAGCATTGTGGGAACGCCGGCTCAGTCACCCTTGTTCACCATGCCTCGTCGCAAGTCAGCTCTCACTCCCCGGAAAATTGGGACTCTCCTCTTCCTGTCTGATAGTTCTGACACTGATGGAAGTGGAAATGAAGACGAATTCTACGGCTTTGATAAGTTAGTGACCGAAAATAATGACCAGGATATCGATAATAGTGCAGAAAACCCCGACGATCCTCGACCTTCTACCTCTGGTGTGGGCACTCATGACTCACGGTCGGGTGTTCCTAAACGTAAGAGAAAACTAATATTTTCCCGTGGCCTGGCCTCTGACTTCAGTAATGACGATGATTCTGATGTGGATTGTGATTTTATTGCGCTCGACGATCATTCGAGTAGTGATAGTGAGGAAACATATTCACCAGTGAAGCGTCGGTATGTTCGCCGCCGCATGCGCTCGGGTAGTGTACCCTATGCTGTGCCCAGGGGACGGAGTACATCCCGGAGTACATCCCGCGGCCCTACACCCGTTTTAGGTAGTGATAGTGAGGATGATGTGGCTACACTTGGCATGGATGGGCCACAGACATCAGTGGATGGTGTTAGTGGGGCTGGTGGTGGTAGTGGCACCGCCATGCGTGACTCGCTGTGCCACGCGGGAACCCACGCTGCTGACTCGTCAGTTCAAGGACAAAGCGGAGCGTCACCCACCAGCCCGCCACAACCACCCGTACAACCAGCCTATGATGTCCAGTATCCACCAGCAAACCGTATCTGGGATTGGCAGCAAAATCCCAATTTTGTTCCCAGCCCTCACCACTTTGATGACTCGCAAAGTGGAATTCTACCTACCTGTCCCCTTGGAACCACGGCCAATGAACTGGAATTCTTTGAATTATTCTTTGACCAGCCATTGATGGAAATTATTGTCAGGGAAAGTAATAAGTATTTTCAGTACACCATGGCAAATACGATCTTATCACCACAGTCAAGACTACACAGGTGGAAAGAGACGACTGTTGCAGAAATGTATTTGCTTTTTGCAACAATAATGCTTATGCCTCATGTCTATAAGCATAATATAAAAGCATACTGGTCCACAGATCGGCTAATTTGTACCCCATCCTTCAGTGAAATAATACCAGTGAACAGGTTTATCTTACTGTTACGTATGTTGCACTTCTCTGACAAAACCAGGCCTGACAGAAGTGACAGGTTATACAAGATTAGAAATGTTTTCATGTATCTCAAACAAAAGTTCAGGATATACTTTTATCCATTCAAGAATCTTGTAATTGACGAGTCTTTGATTTTGTTCAAAGGTAGACTGTCATTCAAGCAGTATATACCGAGCAAGAGGAACCGCTTTGGTACAAAATTGTTTGTACTCTGTGATTGTGACAGTGGCCTGGTGTTGGATATTGTTGTATACACGGGTAGTAAAACATTGAAAGATACCAAGATGTTATTGGGTATATCAGGTGACGTAGTGAGAAACATGATGGCACCTTATCTTGGTAAGGGCCATGCATTATATACCGATAACTGGTACACAAGCCCATTACTCAGTGATTTCATGTGAGTGAACAAGACAGATGTGTGTGGCACAGTGCGTTCTAATCGTAAACATATGCCCAGGCTCAACGCAGGTGTTCGTGGTGATGACGTGCAGGTGTTTACTGCCAATGACATCATGGCATTACGGTGGCATGACAAACGAGATGTCACATTGTTGACAACCATTCACCGTAATGAAATGCAAGACAGTGGCAAAGTTGATCGAGTGACTAATGAACGTATTCGAAAACCAGTGACAGTGATTGATTATACACAAAACATGCGCTTGGTTGACAAGTGTGACATGCAGATTGGTTTTGTTGACTGTGTTCGTAAGAGTTACAAGTGGTACATGAAACTTTTCTTCCATCTCATGGACATTTCAATGCTGAATGCATATAATATGTACCAAATAAAGACTGGTAACAGACCACCGTATGGTGAATTTTGTTTGTCTGTTGTCAGACAACTCATAATGAAGTACCAGGTAACAACACCTGCAATACAACATGGTCCTCGAATTCATCACAATATACCCAAGTGTTTGAGAAGAGAAGGTGATCATTTCATAATACAGCTTCCTTCAACTCAAAAGAAATTTGCTCAGAAGAGATGCATTGTCTGTGCACAAACAAAACGACGGCAACAAAGACGCAAAGACACTCGGTTTATGTGTGAGGAATGTAAGGTGCCTCTGTGAATGGTGCCTTGTTTCAAGGAGTTCCACAAGCTCCAGCAGTTCTAAAACCATGTCCAGTGATTGTAAATATGTAAATATATGATAGAACATTAGTATTATACAATATTTGTGCATGTTTATTGTAATAAACAACAGTGGTAAACAATAATATGATAATAACTTTAGTGCGGTTATTGTGTTCAATACAGTGAGTATATATATATCAATTATATACAGTATTGGTCTCTCAGGCCCCAAATGTTAGTAGGAATAGAAAAAAATTGGAAAAGAAAAGAAAAAACAACTAAAACAACAAAATAATATAATACGCGTATGTGGAATTCGTCGATGTTGCCGCCACCACATCATTTTCTACAAACTTCTTGGCACTGTATCTCGGTAAGTACTGATCAGATCCTAATTTTTTTTGTTTTATTACCTTCACAAAAATATGCTCTTTAATTCTGTAAGAAAAAATAATTTTTTTTTTTTTTCAAAATTTCTTGGACACTGGTGCGTGACTTCAGATTTTGGCCTTGGACCCTGAAAGGGTTAAGGGACTAATAGTATCTTCGATAAACTGGCTTGTGTTTTCATAGATGATTCTCTACTTTTTACAGACCATTCAAAGCCCATTTTGGTGCAGCTTGTATGACTGTTACTCATGTCACTATACGAAGAAACAAACGAACAAACTTTATTTCTATGAAGTGGAATACAGTATACGCATTATACAGTTGGGATGATTGGCATATATTATTACATTATAGCAGTGGTTCCCAATCTGTGGTCCGTGGACCCCTGGGGCTCCGCGAAGGTAGTACTGGGGGTCTATAAGTTAAGTTCAAAATTTCAGGAGGCTGCAGTGTAAAATGTATAATTACTCATGATATAAGGTTGATAAAGAAAAATTGAAGAAATAAGAAACCTTTTTATTCAATGCTTGCAAGGTTTGAAGAACAGTTTTAAGGATTATTTTCCTCTTTCTGATGCCAGTAACAAGTGGATTATGTATACATTTTATGTAGATATAAAAAATATAAAAGATTTAACTTTTGTGTGACACCTCACTGAGGCTAAGTTTCATTCGGTACAACTTATCAGACTTTTGGTTGCATGTGAGTATGAGTAGCCAGAACTGGCATCCAAAGCACTGAGATTTTTAATGACATTCCCCACTACATATTTATGTGAGCAAGCTTTCTCACAACTGTTTTACATAAAGTCAAAATACAGAAACCAGGATAAATGAGGAACCTGCAGTATTGGCATAATTATTATGGATTTTTTGAAAATTCGATATTTTTCTACTAAAAAGTCAGTTAAGCCAATTTCATTGATTGCTGATGGATTTTTGATACAGTAGTACAGAGCAACTATTTAAAATTAACTTTAAAAGTGTTTAAAAGTATTGTGTGTTTTTGTTTTGCAACTCTGAAGGAACAATGGATGGGAACATTGAATAAGACGGGTCATGTAGTAGTGTTCATCCAAAGATGTGTTTCAGTTGTTGTCCTGGTTTGGCATGCAAAGGTTGTAATAATTCCATTAATGTGTATTTGCTGTTAAAAGTGCCTTTTGCTTTTTCATGTAGTTTAATGGTTAAAAAGAAAGTCAGCAGAAATGAGTGAAAATAGCAATTTGAGTCCTCACAGTGGGACAGATGTGCTATCACTCAACATGACGAAGACATATTGAGTGATAGCACATTAAAATAATAAAACTTGGTGTTTCGACTCAGTCACTAAAATTAAGAACAAATTGAATTACGATCAAGATTTAAACACAAAAAGGATGGGCAGATATGGTAGAAAATGGAAAACACCACCAAGATTAGACAGAAAAATAATATGAATGGTTCTTAACAATAGAAGAGGATCTTGCAGGCAGATTTCCTCGGACCTAGCAGCATCTAGGACAGTTAATGAGAGGCTTTTGGAGAGTGGATTGAAAGCATAGTCTCAGAAAGAAGCCGTGACTTGATGAACCCATGATACGGGAAAATTTAGCCTGGGCTAAGTATCACATTGAGTGGACTTCTGAACAATGGGAACATGTAAGAATTACACTTAGCTTTTCAGTTCATTTGTTGTTTATAAAAGATTACGTGTGAGTGAGGTGAAAGTGTTGAATGATGAAAGTATTTTCTTTTTTGGGGATTTTCTTTCTTTTTGGGTCACCCTGCCTCAGTGGGAGACGGCCGACTTGTTTAAAAAAAAAAAAGAACATTAATTGTTAGCAAAATGACAATTCTATTTGAGAAGGATTAAGATTACTATTCAGCTTCTCTGGTTGTTCCACCTCTTCTATTGTCTTTTCTGTTGTTGCAGGTGGTTTTCTCTGATGAATCCACCATTGCAATGCTGCATGACCATGTGCTGACTGTAAGAAGGCGGTCAGGTGAGGAATTTGTGCATGAATGAAGAAGACTGTCAGATTTCCTCAGAAAATGATAGTGTGGGGAGCCATTTCCGTTCTTGGAATAAGTCGTTTGTATATTGTTGAGGGTACCATGAACCAGGTGAAGTATATAGAGGTACTACAATGCCAGTTACTGCCTCAGATAAGGTATTGGTATGGTGATCGACATTGGATATTCCAGCAGCACTCAACCTCATGTTACGTGGCAAATATTGGCAAAGACGTGGTGAGCGCAACGTGGCGTTGAGCTGCTCCCATGGGCTGGAAATTTCCCCAACATGAATGCTATTGAGAGTTTAAGGTCTGTATTGAAGGATGAAATACGCGAAGTTCCCATTACAACCAAGGTACAACTCATAGAATGCCTTATTAGGATTTGGTTTCGTTCTGCCAGAATCGAGGAATTATGCAAAACTTTGATCACTGGCATGCTCACATGTGTTAAAGCACCTATGGATGCTAGAGGAATCAAACCAAATATTAATCAATGTAAAATAGTTGACTTATACTAGTGTATCAAAATACTAAATCCATTAGCAGTCAGTGAAATTGGTTTAGTTGACCTTTTAGTAGAAAATATCGAATTTTAAAAAAATCCGTATTAATTATGCCAGTGCTGTGATCTGCGCTCAAAACTGTCTGCCAGTGAACCTGAAGTTTGGAACATAGTGTCAACAAAGCAGCATCAACCATCTCATTAAACAAGTAAGTTGTTTTTAATACTGCCATTTATTTAACTGCATACTCGGTTACGTATGTCTTTCAGTTGAGAGATGAAACTGGGAAAACAAGTTTGTTGTTAGTTAATAAAATTGGCTTGTTGAGTAGACAGACTCTTTCAAAAACCTGGGGTCCCTGGGAAAATTATTTTAAATAAAAGGGGCCCTGGTGGCGAAAAGGTCGGGAACCACTACTTTATAGAAAGCCCCTTGTTATGTGAAGGATTTCAGGCTGCCTTAAAACTGATTATGATTACAAATATATGAGAATAAGAATACATACATAGTTTTTAAAATATTGAAGGCATTTAGTAATTCAATAAAATAGTGCAATTAGATATATATTAAGGAAGAAACTAAGTACATGTGATAAATGAATGGCAGACAAGAACAGGTACAATACAGGATAAAAGATTTTTTCAGCATAATTTACTGTTGTTGATCTGTCATCTGCTTTCCCACTTATGCAGTGAGAGGCATCCCAAGTTTTACTTTGTAGGATCATGATAGAGCTTCCTTACTTTACCATATCTACACAGACATGTTATAATCCACATAATCAGTTTACTCACATTGGAAAATAATGTGGATAAAAGTGTGCTTATATTTTGCACTCGTACACATCAGTAATATTTTGCTCATATTCAAGTACAATTCCAATATAATTCCAACTAGAATTAGCTAAATACAACGAACCTTATAACTAAACCCCAAAAATCCACAAAAATTTCAACAAAATGTGAGAATCCTGTTGATTTTATTGTCACTCAAAATATTGTCTCCTTGATGTTGTACTAGCATGCTACTGTACTTTTTCCTCCCACAGGATCTCGCCTTTTTACCCCCAAAAGGCATCATGGGCCAGGATTTATTGCAAATGGGGCTTTGTATCGCCTGACTAATTCCTTTGAAGGCCTAAAATAACAAACTGTAGAAAATTTGAATGAGTTATGATTTTATATATAGTATGTACATACATGTATATCTAGCCCAATTCCTGGGAAAGACATAGTGTGTCTTGTTAAAGGGTTGAACATATTGCACTGGCAGAATTGCTGATGTTTTCTATCTCATGTAAAACGGCAGGTAAATCTTACAAACTACTTTTCACATTCAGCATGAACATTTCTTTACTTTTCTGCACGTTTCTTAGTTGTGGTTCTTATTCCTGTAATATTTCTTTTTCATCTGATTAGGTCCTGTCTGAGATGGCTGCATTGGTGATCTCCAGAACCATGGACACATAACAGTTAAATGTACTAAAAATAAATGATAATGGCTGATGAATGGACAAATACAGGCTATGTGTATGAGATGTGAACTTTAGTCAAATAAGAAAAAAAAAAGTCAGGGAATTTATGTAGTGTACAGAAGAACTGCAAGTTTAATCTAAGGTACCAAAAAGTACATCACAACAAGATCATTACAGCATAGGACATAATATTTTTAACAAATATTTGGCTGAAATTAGTGGAGTAGTGAATTTCATATTTTAATATAATCAGAAGGAATTTTTCTTAAAAAATGTTTTATACAGAAATTTATGTAAGGAATTTTTTCAGGTACTTAGCTGAGGCTATTAAAGTATCGAACATCAAACCCAAGGTGTTTGTCACAGCTTCAGGTGTGGGTAAGCATTTATGATTTTATGTAATTTTATATTAACTGTATGAAAGAATGCCTGAAATATAAATACCATTAACCTATTTTTCTTTGTCCCAGTGGCTCATAATTTTAAATGTTATTAGAATCTTGGTTTTATAATTTAAAACGTTACCAAGATGGTCCCTTGCAATTGGAGAGGGCCTCTTGACCTGAAGAAGTGGACCTTTTTTTTGTCTTCCCTTTCTTACTGTATATCAAACCTTTATATTCCCCTGCAAAAAGTAATTTTAGAATGGTTAAGGTGAATTCTATTGTATGACTTTTGGTACATCATATAGTATATTTATGAATCAGTGTGAATTATGGAACATTCGTTAGGGAATGTAATTACCAATTTGTAGATAAATGAGCAGACCTAAGCTCATAGTCTCACTTTCCTTCAGTGTTTATTCTATCTTCAGTTTCTTAAAGCTTCAAGTGTTGGAGTACTTACTACCTCCTCCTGCAAATCATAATTGATTTACCACTGTTTGCTGAGGAAAATCTTTCAGTGTTTTTTTCAGTAGCTCTTCTTTCTTAGTTTGTAGTTAGGACCTGATGCTGTGCCAGTTGACAGTGTCAGTCATCTTCCTTGTCAATGCTTTCATTTTTTATAGTCTTTAATGCAGTTATCACATTTTCTCTTTTCTGTCTATCAATCAAAAATGGCATATTCAGCATTTTCTGTCTTCCTCCAGAGCTCGTAATTTTTAGTTGCAGGAGCCATTTTGTAGCTTGTCTTATTTTCCTTTAGCATTTTTTTTTTAGGTGCATATTCTAACTTGGGTCTGAAATGTGTTGTGAATAGCTTAGTCAGCCTTTCCCTATTCATATACTGTATCTAAATGTAATTTTCAAGTTGGCCAGTGTTGCCCAGGAGTTCCTCGTTGTATCATTTGTGACTTTCATTTGCGTGACAGTGTTTTGTCACTGGTGACTCTTGACTCTTGGGTTTCTTTCTTTGGTTGATGCCTTTAGTGTTTTCTTATACAGTTTGTATTCTGTGTGATGTCTGTTTTCACTTTCCATTACATGGCATTTACTTTATATTAAACTCCATCATTCAGATTTTACTCCTCTTGACCAGTCTGTCCAGGTTTTCCTGTAAGGATGCTTGGTTATTTTCTTGCTTGTCTTGCATGTGACCTATGAAATATAGATTCTAACCAGTAAATTCTAAAATGTGATTAATGCAGTGGGGCCCTGGGGGCCCACTTGGAATATGTCCAACACCTAATACAATACCTACTTTTGGTCCTTACTGATACTTTTTATTTTTTTTTACTTTTTCCTCTACTTATTGTTTTTTGTTTATTTGTAATGTACAGAACCACTTTCGTCCTCATGCACACTTGGATAACCAGTTGTTAACCCCTTCACACTAGTGTAATAAGAAGTGGGAAATAAGGAAGACGAGCCAGTCAAATACAAAGGAAGGGGAGCACTGCAAGAGAGCTAGATGCCCACAGAGGGAGAGCAAGCGCACAGAGGTGCGTGAAAGGGGAAGTGGTGAAATAAATGAAGAAGGAACAGAAACACAAGACAGGAGAGAGAAAGACAACCCAGAGGAGAAAAGGAAAGAGGAAAGGGGAAGAGGAAGAAGAAAAAGAAAAAGAAAAAATGAGGAATCGGGTTAAGTCACGGGTGTTCTGAAGTTTGGAGCATTTTACAATGTAGTGGGAGAGGAAGGCATCTACAGAGACGAAGCGAGGGCTAATACACAACTAATACACAACTTTCCTTGTATGAACCTTAGCCCTGGCTTCGTCTCTGTGGATGCCTTCCTCTCCCACTACATTGTAAAATGCTCCAAACTTCAGAACACCCATGACTTAACCTGATTCCTCATTTTTTCTTTTTCTTTTTCTTTTTCTTCCTCTTCCCCTTTCCTCTTTCCCTTTCTCCTCTGGGTTGTCTTTCTCTCTCCTGTCTCGTGTTTCTGTTCCTTCATTTATTTCACCACTTCCCCTTTCACGCACCTCTGTGCGCTTGCTCTCCCTCTGTGGGCATCTAGCTCTCTTGCAGTGCTCCCCTTCCTTTGTATTTGACTGGCTCGTCT
This sequence comes from Cherax quadricarinatus, assembly GCF_038502225.1. NCBI lineage: Eukaryota > Metazoa > Arthropoda > Malacostraca > Decapoda > Parastacidae > Cherax > Cherax quadricarinatus. The sequence continues at coordinate 9,575,805 of NC_091304.1, read as the reverse complement.
TCCTTATTTCCCACTTCTACCACTACCACTACTACTACCTCTTCTTCTTCTACTACTACTCAACCACTGATGAAATTGAGACACATGTGGGGCGTCTGGTTGTCTTTGTTGTGGACGTTTCGCCATCCAGTGGCTGGCTGGATGGCGAAACGTCTACGATGGGGATGCCCGGGTGTTGTGCATGTGTCTTAATTTCATCTTGTCGGTATTATATACAATTCTTGTACTACTACTACTACCACCTCCACCTCTTCCTGCCTATATATAGCCATCCTGCTCCACCTCTGGTTAGTGTGACTTTGTCAATGGTCCAAGTCGGACCGAAACGTTGTCGTAAGCTTCTCTCTTTTATGTGCGGGTTATTTGTGTGGCCTTATATGCTAGAAAATACAATACTTGCAACCAGTTGTAATGTCTGTTCATTATACACTTATGTTCATGCAACTTAAAGATATATTGATCTGATATGGATAATAGGGTACAGTATAATGAAATAACATTACATTGGTTATAAGTGGTGCTGGGTTTGATGTAAATATTGTGATAATCATTCCATAGTCTTGATTTAACTTAGTAATGTTTCACATTATTATTATTATTACATTCATGGGGAATGTGAAGGTCATGCAGCAGTGCCTCGGGAATGGAAGGCAATCAGGTTTGATCCAAGGAAGGTGAAGGTAGTTCTAACTCCATGGATCAAGAGCCCTTCACCAGCATCAAGACACTTCCCCCTTCAGTGGTTAAGATTAACTAGCTTGCCACCTTTTGTACACACTTTACTGGACATTTAATGAGTTCAAATCCCAGACTAGTCCTTTATTTATTTTGTATTGAGTAGTGAATGAAAGTAGGGAAGGTACAGTATCTAAGGATTGGCACAGAGCATAACAAGTTTGTATGAGAAAAAGAAAAAAAAAGATAGTGTTAGAATTATAGGTAAATAAGCCTGTTGAGTATACCAGGTAAAGTGTATGGTAAAATTATTACTGAAAGAATTGGGAATAAGACAAAATAAGATTGCAGAGGGGCATGGATAATCTAAGAAGGGTATGGGATATGTAGACTAAGTGTCTACATTGAAGCATATAAGTAAACAGTATACTTCAATAAGGGTAATTATCTGTTTGTTGCATTTATGGATTTAGAAAAGGCATATGATAAGTGAGCAATGTGGCAGATATTGCAAATGTATGGAATAGGTGGTAGGTTACGCATAAGTATGATAAAGCACCTAAATTACTGGGAATGGTCGAAGTCCCTTGATTTGTATTTCCTGGAACACAGGCAAGAAAGATACATAATAATATACACCTAAAAAATCCTAGAGGGGTTGGTACCAAACTTGCACACAAAAATCACTCCCTGTGAAAGCAAAAGACTTGGCAGGAGATGCAACATTTCCCCAATGAAAAGCAGGGGTGCCATGAGTACACTGAGAGACAACACAATAAGTGTCAGGGGTTCAAGACTGTTCAACTGCCTCCCAGACCCCTGGCTGTCTTCAAGAAGGCACTGGACAGGCACCTAAAGTCAGTCCCTGACCAGCAGAGCTGTGGTTTGTACATCAGTTTCTGTGTGGCCAGCAGTAACAGCCTGGCTGATCAGACCTTGATCCACCATGAGGCCTGATCTCAGACCAGGCCATGGGGGCATTGACCCCCAAAACCCTGTCCAGGTATACTCCAGGTAAGTAGTGAAGAGTTTTTATGCAGAGAATGAGGCTCAGGTTAGGGTAGAGGAGGACTATTTCTCATTGAAAACAGGATTCAGACAGGGATGTGTGATGTCACAATAGTTGTTTGGCATATTTAAAGATGGGGTTACAAAAGAAGTGAATGCTAGTGTTGGGGAGTTTTTTAATATATGTACTGGCCATCTCTTAATGAGGTATGGTGACCCCCAAAAAAGAAGAAACACACTATCATTCTTCAATCACTGTCTTGCCAGAAGTGTGCTGACATCACAGTTCAGATGACCCTTCACACTGCAACATCATCCCTCCTTTAGAGTGCAGGCACTATGCTTTCCACCTCAAGAATTTGAGTTAGGCTGACTGGTTCACAAATGTTATATACCTTGCTCACACTCCAATAGCACGTCAAGTTGTAATAACCACTTGTCTCTACTCACTCTGATCTGACAAGCTCACACCATGGTATGGGATTGATGAATTTGATACATAGTGAGAGGCATCATGGTTGCTCTTTGCCAGTGGCATTTCTTTTGTGAGATTCTGAAGATAAGTTACAAAGGTTGTTAGATGAATTTAGGAGGGTATGTAACAGAAGGAAATTAAAACTGAATCCAGAAAAATAGCAGTGATGAGAAAAGCTAAAAGTCTATGAAGAATAAAAAGGCACAAAGTCTATACAAAAGTTTGTGGAAGATAGAATATCATGTTAGAGTGAAGGAATATGTATGGAGGAAGTGTTTAGATATCTGGTAGTGGACATGTCAGCAAATGATTCTTTGAATAACAGGGTGAACCTTAGATAAGATAGGGGGCATAAAGATAGATGGTGTGTTAAGGCATCTGTGGAAAGAAAGAAAGAAAGAAGTTTATATATGGAGGTAAAGCTGTCAAATATGTACCTTGTTGTCATGTTTGACAGCAATGCGTGGTGTGAATGTTGCGCAGAGAATTCAATGTGTAGAAATTAGAAGACGATGTGGGACCATGAAGGGTATACGGTAATTCAGAGGGATGAGAAGAGGCTGTTGAGGTGGTTTAAACTTTAGAGAATTATTATATTATAATAAAAAAAAAGCGCTAAGCCACAAGGGCTATACAGCAAACTTTAGAGAAGAGGGTGTTTAAATGTGAGGTTGAAGGAAGGAGAGGTAGGAGTCATTTCGGATGATGAAGGCAGGGGTTTGAGCATCTAGTAGGCTTGTGTGAGCTTATTACCTAATAGTGAGTGGAGACAAGTGGTTTCTAATGCTTGATGTGCTGTTAATATACGAACAAGGTATTATTTATGAAAGAGTTCAGAAAAACTGGTTAGCTGGACTTGAGTCCTGAAGGTGGGAAGGACAGTGCCTGCACTCTGGAGAGGTGGAGACAATGCAGTCAAATAGTTCTGATTTGTGATATGTATAAGCACAGTTCTGGCAAAATGGCAAGTGAATTAATGATTGTGAATGCATTTCATTTTCTTGGGCTACCCTTCCTTGGGAGATGGCCCACGAGTTAAAAAATAAAAATTATAAACCCTGTTTTATTAGTGATGTCTTTTTAATTCTCAAATATAAATTCTTCTTAGGTTTTTACCCACCAAATCAAGATGAAGTATATGATGAGGATGGCCCTGGTGGAGATTTTGACTTTTTATCTCACCTGTGTTATGACTGGGAAAATGCAGCAAATCTTCCATCCCATCTTGATGTAAGAACAGTCAAGATAAGAATAGGTATGGGCTTCTAAGTTTTTAACTGATAAACTAATATTTTGTATATTATTTATTCATTACATTATTCCAGGTATTGTATTCTGTTAAACTATACTGCTGTCATAATAAGGGAAAAAGATTGAACAAATATGGATTAATATAATCTATAAAACTGTAAAAAAAATTACCTGATTTTAATTTATAATAAATTCTTCCTGTAAACATCTACAATACATTTCATAAAATTGATAAATTCATAGTTTTTGCAAAATAGTGAACCAAGAGTAGAACATCAAAAGTTTGCAGTCAGAGTCTTTCGATAATTGTAAAGTTTCTTATGGTACAGTCAACCTTCCATATCCATGGGTTCCGCATCTGCGGATTAAGCCAACCGCAGATAAAAAAAAAAAAAAAAAAAAAAAAAAAGTTCCAGGAACCAAAATTTGAATTTGCCGCATACCTTAACCTAAGCCTAGAGAAGCATTTCCATACTAGACAGTAATCTAAGCTCCTGTTCATGACCCAATAATGAATTATGTAAACTGTTTTGTATAAAATTAATAAATTAAAAAAATAACTGTAAATAAAAATTTGTTGGCGGTTAGGAGCAGTAGGCTAAGGTAAACCGGACAATAGAGTTGGACTACGGGTAGCAGCAGTAAGTTAATTCACCTCTTTACCATCAAACCACCTGGAAATAATATTTTCACTCGCCTCAACCCATTCTGATATTAACCCCTTAACTGTCCAAACATTGATCTACATTCTTACCATGTTGAAAGCAATGTGTGGTGTGAATATCATACAGAGAATTAGGTGCTTAGAAATTAAAATGCAAAATGAAGTCACCAAGGGTATACTTCAGAATAATAATTTTTTTTTTTTTAACAAGTTGGCCGTCTCCCACTGAGGCAGGGTGACCCAAAAAGAAAGAAAATCCCCAAAAAGAAAATACTTTCATCATCATTCAACACTTTCACCTCACTCATATATAATCACTGTTTTTGCAGAGGTGCCCAGAACACAACAGTTTAGAAGCATATAAGTACATACGTATAAAGATGCACAACATATCCCTCCAAACTGTCAATATCCCAGACCCCTCCTTTAAAGTGCAGGCATTGTACTTCCCATTTCCAGTACTCAAGTCCAGCTATATAAAAATAACCAGATTCCCTGAATCCCTTCACTAAATACACTACTCACACTCCAACAAACTCGTCAGGTCCCAAATACCATTCGTCTCCATTCACTCCTATCTAACATGCTCACGCATGCTTGCCGGAAGTCCAAGGCCCTCACCCACAACACCTCCTTTACCCCCTCCCTCCAACATTTTCAAGGACGACCCCTACCCCGCCTTCCTTCCCCTACAGATTTATACACTCTCCATGTCATTCTTTGATCCATTCTCTTTAAATGACCAAACCACCTCAACAACCCCTCTTAAGCCCCCTGACTAGTACTTTTATTAACTCCACACCTCCTAATTTCCACAATCCAAATTCTCTGCATAATATTTACACCACACATTGCCCTTAGACAGGACATCTCCACTGCCTCCAACCGCCTCCTCGCTGCAGCATTTACAACCCAAGCTTCACACCCATATAAGAGTGTTGGTACCACTATACTTTCATACATTCCCTTCTTTGCCTCCATAGATAATGTTTTCTGTCTCCACATATACCTTAATGCACCACTCGCCTTTTTTCCTTCATCAATTCTATGGTTAACCTCAACCTTCATACATCCATCCGCTGACACGTCAACTCCCAAATATCTGAAAACCTTCACTTCTTCCATACTCCTCCTCTCCAATTTGATATCCAATTTTTCTTTATCTAAATCATTTGATACCCTCATCACCTTACTCTTTTTTATGTTCACTTTCAACTTTCTACCTTTACACACTCTCCCAAACTCGTCCACTAACCTTTGCAACTTTTCTTTAGAATCTCCCATAAGCACAGTATCATCAGCAAAAAGTAACTGTCAATTCCCATTTTGTATTAGATTAACCATAATTTAATCCTACCCCTCTCCCCAACACCCTAGCATTTACTTCTTTTACAACCCCATCTATAAATATATTAAACAACCATGGTGATATTACACATCTCTGTCTAAATCCCACCTTTACCAGGAACTAAAATTTTGCCTCGCATAGCACTAAAAAACTCGCTCAACGCTATTTGTCCGAGACGCGTCTATGCGAGGCCTGAGCCAGCCTCGCATGTTCCGCCGGTGGCATTGTTTACAAGCCAGCCTCCGCAGTAACATCCAAGCACACAATTGGAACATTTCGTATTATTACAGCGTTTTTGGTGATTTTATCTGCAAAATAAGTGACCATGGGCCCCAAGAAAGCTTCTAGTGCCAACCCTGTGGTAAAAAGGGTGAGAAATATTATCGAAATACTGTGGTACCATGGTCAATTGCTGCTGCTGCTGCTGCTGTAGCACTGTCAGCTGCTGCTGCTGCTGTAGCACCGTCAGCTGCTGCTGCTGCTGTAGCACCGTCAGCTGCTGCTGCTGCTGTACCACCGTCAGCTGCTGCTGCTGCTGTAGTACAGTCTGCTGCTGCTGTAGTACAGTCTGCTGCTGCTGTAGTACAGTCTGCTGCTGCTGCTGCTGTAGTACAGTCTGCTGCTGCTGCTGCTGTAGCACTGTCAGCTGCTGCTGCTGCTGTAGCACTGTCAGCTGCTGCTGCTGCTGCTGTACCACCATCAGCTGCTGCTGCTGTAGTACCGTCTGCTGCTGCTGCTGCTGTACCACCGTCAGCTGCTGCTGCTGCTGTAGTACCGTCTGCTGCTGCTGTAGCACTGTCAGCTGCTGCTGCTGCTGCTGTAGCACTCAGCTGCTGCTGCTGTAGCACCATCAGCTGCTTCTGCTGCTGTACCACCATCAGCTGCTGCTGCTGCTGCTGCTGTAGTACTGTCTGCTGCTGCTGTAGCACCGTCTGCTGCTGCTGTAGCACCGTTGTTGGTGTGGCTTATTGAGAATACCAAGAAACAATTAACCCCAGAGGGTTAGCCACCCAGGATAACCCAAAAAAGTCAGTGTCATCGAAGACTGTCTAACTTATTTCCATTGGGGTCCTTAATCTTGTCTCCCAGGATGCAACCCACACCAGTCGACTAACACCCAGGTGAACAGGGAAAAATGCCTGGAACTAGTGCTCATATTGGTGAATTTAAAGCCAGCAAAGGTTGGTTTGAGAGATTTAAGAATCGTAGTGGCATACACAGTGTGATAAGGCATGTTCTGGAAGAAAATGCCAAACAGGACCTACAGTACTCAGGAGGAAAAGGCACTCCCAGGACACAGTCTCATCAGTCATTGCTGCATCTTCAATAAAGGTAAGTGTCATTTATTCTTCATTTAGTAGAGTAGTACATGCACAATATATATTGTGCATGTACTACTATTTCATGTGGTAAAAATTTTGTTTTCATACTTTTGGGTGTCTTGCATGAATTAATTTGATTTCCATTATTTCTTATGGGGAAAATTCATTCGCATAACGATAATTTCGCATAACAATGAGCTCTCAGGAACGGATTAATATCGTTATGCGGGGGTCCACTGTACTTGCAACATCTGCCACATTGCTCCAAAACCCACTCTATCATATGCCTTTTCTAAACCCATAAATGCAATGAAAACTTCCCTACCTTTATCTAAACACTGTTCACATATATGCTTCACTTGATCCACACATCCCCTACCAACTCTAAAACCTCCTTGCTCATCCGCAATCCTACATTCTATCTTGCCTCTAATTCTTTCAGTTATAACCCTACCATACACTTTTCCTGGTATACCCAGTAAACTTATTCCTCTATAATTTTTACAATCTCTTTTGTCCCCCTTACCTTTATATAAAGGAATTATACATGCTCTTTGCCAATCCCTAGGTACCTTCCCCTCTTTCATACATTTATTAACCCTTTCAGGGTCCAAGGCCCAAATCTGGAGTCACGCACCAGTGTCCAAGAATTTAAAAAAAAAAATTTGTTATTTTTTCTTATGAAATCGTAGAGAATCTTTTTGTGAAGGTAATAAAACAAAAAGTACGAAATTTGGTGGAAAATTGACGAAATTATGCTCTCGCGAATTTTGATGTGTCAGCGATATTTACGAATCGGCGATTTTGCCGACTTTGACTCCCATTTTAGGCCAATTACATTATTCCAATCAACCAAATTCTTAGCTATTTCACTAGTATTACTTCTATTCTATCGATTGAGCACAAGAAATCGCCAAGTCAACTGTTTCAACTACAAAATAAAGTGATCGGAAATTGTTAATTTGGCCAATTTAACACAAAGTTCAAAATATTCCAATTTCAAAATAGGGTCCAGAATGAACAATGTAGGCATTCCTGGCACTAAACTAACATTTCCTCTGTTCATTAGTTATGTTTTGAGGCTTTACAAATAAATTCCATTTTGATTTTTTATTCACATAATGAATTTTTATTCACACCAAAAAATAGAAGATTTACTGTTATGCAATACTGTAATAATTGTATAAATATCATCACCATATTTGTGAATGTATATTAGACCCACCAGCTGACGTGTATTAGACGTGTGAGGTCGTTTGTTTACTCTTGAATATCGGCAAAAATTTAACATTTCTGCTACTTTGAGCTCAGTTTCAAGCCATTTCCAGTGCTAAAACCAATCAAAATCATCTCTATTTCTGTAATATGTCTTCCATTCTATCAAATGAGACCATGAAATCGCAAATACAACTATAAAAAACATACGAAAAAACACTGCAAAGTTGCTGTTTTAATCGAAAAATCATGATTTCATTTTTTTTTCTCTCATTATACACAGTGTGCTGCAGGATCTGTTTTATGTGGTGCACACATACCACATAGATGTATTCTCTCATATCTAGGCCCAAATGTACCACTCGCAGTTTATCAGAGTGAGCTGAGCTCATGGCGTAGATCTACGGTTTGGACCCTGAACGTAAAGCCGTAGATCTACGGGACGGACCCTGAAAGGGTTAAACAAAAATACCAACCACTCCAACACTATATCCTCCCCTGCTTTTAACATTTCTGTACTGATCCTGTCAGTTCCAGCTGCTTTACTCCCTTTCATTCTGCGTAATGCCTCATGCACCTCCCCCACGCTCACATCCTGCTCTTCTAAACTCCTAAAAGATGGTATACCTACCTGGCCAGTGCATGAAATTACTGCCTCCCTTTCATTGTTGACATTTGGAAGTTCCTCAAAATATTTCTGCCATCTACCCAGTACCTCCATCTCCCCATCTACTAACTCCCCTACTGTGTTTTTAATTGACAAATCCATTCGTTCCCTAGGCTTTCTTAACTTGTTTATCTCTCCAAATTTTTTTTCTTATTTTCATTAAAATTTCTTGACAGTGCCTCTCGCGATCTATCATCTGCTCTTCTTTTACACTCTCTCACCACTCTTCACCTTTCTTTTACTCTCCATATACTCTACTCTTCTTATAACACTTCTGCTTTGTAAAAACCTCTTATAAGCTACTTTTTTCTCTTTTATCACACCCTTTACTTCATCATTCCACCAATCACTCCTCTTTCCTCCTGCACCCATCCTCCTATAGCCACAAACTTCTGCCTCACATTCTAATACTGCACTTTTAAAACTATTCCAACCCTCCTCAATCCCCCCCATTACTCATTCTTGTACTAGCCCACCTTTCTGCCAATAGCTGCTTATATCTCACCCAAACTTCTTCCTCCCTTAGTTTATACACTTTCACCTCTCTCTTACTTCTTGTTGCCATTTTCTTTTTGTCCCATCTATCTCTTATTCTAACTATAGCTACAACTAAATAATGATCCGATATATCAGTTGCCTCTCTATAAACATGTACATCATGAAGCCTACCCATCAACCTTTTATCCACCAACATAAAATCTAACAAACTACTTTCATTACATGCTATATCATACCTTGTATATTTATTTATCCACTTTTTTATAAAATATGTATTACTTATTACCAAACCTCTTTTGACACATAGCTCAATTAAAGGCTCCCCATTTTCATTTACCCCTGGCACCCCAAATTTACCTACTACTCCCTCCACAACATTTTTTTCCCACTTTCTCATTGAAATCCCCAACCACAAGTACTCTCACACTTGGTTCAAAACTCCCCACACACTCAATTCCCAAAACCTCTCTCTCTTCTCCAGGTGCATATACACTTACTATAACCCACTTTTCATATTCAACCTTTATTTTAATCCACATAATCCTTCAATTAATACATTTATACTTTCTCTTTTCCTGCCATAGCTTATCCTTCAACATTATTGCTACTTCCTCTTTAGCTCTAACTCTATTTGAAACCCCTGACCTAATCCCATTTACTTCTCTGCACTGAAACTCTCCCACCCCCCTTCAGCTTTGTTTCACTTAAAGCCAGGACATCCAGCTTATTCTCATTCATAGCATCCACAATCATCTCTTTCTTATCATTTGCACAACATCCACACACATTCAGACATCCCACATTGACAATTTTCTTCTTTTTAGTAATCTTTACAGGAAAAGGGGTCACTAGCCTATTGTTCTTGGCATTTTAGTTGACTTTTACAACACTCATGGCTTACGGAGGAAAGATTCTTATTTCACTTCCCCATGGATATAAAAGGAAAAGTAACAAGAACAAGAACTATTAAGATAAAATCAAAGAAAACTCAGATGAATGTGTATAAATAAACGTGTACATGTATGTGTAATGTGACCTAAGTGTAAGTAGAAGTAGCAAGACGTACCTGTAATCTTGCATATTTATGAGACACAAAAGACACCAGCAATCCTACCATCATGTAAAACAATTACAGGCTCTCGTTTTACACTCACTTGGCAGGACAGTAGTACCTCCGTGGGTGGTTGCTGTCTACCAACCTACTACCTATAATAATATATTCAAATAAAGCATTCAGCCCTGGATATAGTTCAGAAGAGTGAGGAGGGGTTGTTGAGGTGATTTGGGCATGGAGAGAGAGATGTTGCATAAATCAGGGGTGGAAGGTTGGAGGGGTATGAGTCATTCCAGGAATGGATGGAGGGGCAAAAGAGGCTTTGAGCTTTAGGAGCTGGAACATCCAACAGGCTTATACAAATTCATTAGGAGTGAATGGAGACAAGTGTTTTTTTTTTTTTTTAATGGATGTGGTGTTCGAGTGTGAGCAAGGTAACTTTTATGAAGGTATTCAGGGAAATCACTTAGCTGGACTTGAATTTCAGAGGTGAGAAAGATAGTGCCTTCACTCTGAAGGAGTGGTGAGAATGTTGCAGCCAGAGGGGTAATCCAAATTGTGATGTCAACATACTTTTGGAAAGACAACAGTTGAATGAATGATGGTAAATGTGTTTCCTTCTTTGGGTTACTCTGCCTGTAGTGTGGAAGATGATGTAAAATATTAACAGTAATTTTAAAGCAGATAAAACTCCAGTCTTGAAATAGCTTTATAACCAGTTCATCTGGAAAAGTTGAGCATTATGTGGGCTTTCCAATTGCACATACAGTAAACTGTAAACCTGTAATCATATGTACCCTTAGATAGTAATTTTTATGTATTTATATTTATATTTCCATTAACCTGTAGCTTGAAAAATATATTAGGCATCTTGATTGCTGAGTCTTTCATATTTTTGACACCACTGAAGTTACTGTTCTTGATTCTTGCAGGAGTGGTACTTGGTCGTCAGGGTGGAATGATTAAGCAGCTCATATTTCCATTTTATATGGGCTTTGGGGGACCTGTGGGAAGTGGAGATCAACCTATGCCCTGGATTCACGTTGAAGATATAGTTGGTATTTTTATCCATGCAATCGAGTCAGAAAATGTCACTGGAATAGTCAATGGAGTAGCTCCACAAATTATAACAAACAAAGAATTTGCTACAGCTTTTGGAAAAGCTCTTTGGAGACCATCAGTTGTACCCTTACCGACATTTGCTATAAATATGCTGTTCAGTGAAGAGCGAGGTAAAATTATGACTGAGGGACAAAAGGTAATTCCAAAGAAAGCCCTTAGAACAGGGTATTCATTTAAATACCCAAACATTACATGTGCAGCAAAAGAATTCTCAAAAATTATATATGCAGATGAGCTAAATATGTAGACTTGGGTCAAGGTATGTGAAATATTTAAGTTAATCCATCCTTAACAATTTTTTTTTTTTTCATTTTATAGCATTGAAAACAAATATAAGTAGTACTGAATCGTGCCTTCCTTTTGAACAAAAATGAATAGTCTTAAATTGCTGTTTTGGATGGTAAACAAAGGATTACATAAGTGTACAAAGCTTTTTGCACCTTTGACTGGTTTAAGGTTTTTCTACTCCCACAGCCCAGCTAGTGGCCACACTTCATCAGCCAGGTTTTTGCTACCTGCAGCTGTATAACCCTTGTGGTTTAGCACTTCTTTTTTATTATAATAATAATTTGCTACCTGCAGGTCCACATAGCCATCACAGCTTAGCTGATCTGGCACGTTATTTGCAGAAATTTGTCTATTTGACACTCAAAGATTAATACCATTGTACCAGTAATATTTGCTAGTGGAAGACTGAAGAGTCTTGGGCCTAGTATGTTGACAGTGTTCGCTAATAGTGCTTATGTTATTCCTACTTTCATTTACTGTATCTTACATTTTAATGCTTCATATGTACTCAAATGATTGTTTATGAATGACATTATATTGGATTACTGCTACACTACACTTGTCAATGTATGAAGCATCTACTGTACTGAATAACCTTTATGTATATCATGTTTTCATAATAAGTAACAATACCATGGTTGCTACACTATTTATTTTTTTTATTAACACTGGTCATTTCCCACCAAGGTAGGGTGGGCCGAAAAAGAAAAACTTAGGGTAGCAGTCTTGGCGCAATTTACGCATCGGAGATATCGCCCAACTTGATTCCTCTTTCAGGCCAACTCCATTGTTCCAGTTGACTAAATTTTTAGCTATTTCGCTAGTACAGTGGACCCCCGCTTAACGATCACCTCCCAATGCGACCAATTATGTAAGTGTATTTAAGTAAGTGCGTTTGTACGTGTATGTTTGGGGGTCTGAAATGGACTAATCTACTTCACAATATTCCTTATGGGAACAAATTCGGTCAGTACTGGCACCTGAACATACTTCTGGAATGAAAAAATATCGTTAAACGGGGGTCCACTGTATTCCTTCCATTCTGCCAATTGAACACAAGAAACTGCCCATTCAACTATTTCAGCTGCTCTAAAAAAAGTGATCAGAATTTAGTAATTTGGCTACTTTCACATAAAATTTAAAAACAGTCCATAATAAACTATGTAGACATTTCTATCACAAACAATATTTCCTCTGTTCATCAGTTGTGTTGCCAACCCTCTTGTATATTACACTTGCTTTCCATTTTGAATTCTTATTCACACAAAAATAGAAGACTTTATTCCTGGATATTATTATTATTATAATCAAAATGAAGTGCTAAGCCACAAGGGCTATACAGCTATTCCTGGATAACAAAAAAAAAAATATATATGTATAACCAGGAAAGATTGGTCATGAGTTACAGAGTCCCAATAATTGAATCAGACCTATTAAAACCCACAAAACAGACTGGGGGTTGTAGGGGGCTTTACCCGTCCTCTGGAATATTGGCAAAAATCAAATATTTATGCTACTTTGGTGCTGTATAGCCCTTGCGGCTTAGCGCTTCTTTTTTATAATAATAATAATAATAATATGCTACTTTGAGCTAAGTTTCAAGCTACTTCCAGTCATGAAACCAATCAAAAGCATCTCTATTTCAATAATATGTTCCATCTATCAAATTATACCAAGAAACAGCTAATAAAACCATAAAAAAAAACATCTGAGAAAACATTACAGGGTCACAGTTTTGCTTTTCCCATCATGCACTGCGAGGGGCAGGATTTTTTTTATATGGGGCGCTTGCCCCACAGACCTATTCTCTCATATCTATGACAACATTTACTGCTCACAGCTTATATGAGCTGAGCTGAGCTCATGAAGTAGAACTACATTAGAGACCCTGGCCTTAATGATGTAGATCTACGTGACGAATGGCAAAAAGGTAAAAGGAAGATAATGACAGAAATCAAATGTATTATATAATTTCCTATATTCCTATAGAGTAAAAATCCCTTCAGAAAAAAAAAGTAAAAAACTTGTTAATATAAAGAACTAATAGATTCTAACTTTTTATATACCAAAGTATAAAGCCTCACCACACCTTATTGACTCAAATTTAACCATTTTGATAGACTGGAAATGTAAAGCATTTCCAACAATTCTCCATACACTGCTTCAACTTTGTGACTATTAGGTAAGTGGATACAATAAAGTTTTAAAGACAGCAAGAGTAAATCATCATTTATTAACATGCAAGACATTTCACCTAGGTATCTAAATCATATGAACCAGTAATAGTAATTGTGCCTTTTTATCACCATATGATGAAACCATAAAATACAGCAAACATTTATTTATCTGTTAAACAGTTTTAATGTGAATTCATAAAATAAAAGCCAAAAATTAAGTGAAAACTATGCTAGTATTTCATTTATTGGTAATATTTAAAAAATAAAGAAATTAGAAAGATGATCTGCATTTAAAATGAAACCATTCAGTTTTGAATATCACCTAAAAATACTGCAAACAGAGAAGGCTTTGTGATATTTCAATAAATTCATTTTATTAAAAATTTAAGTCTTGCATAACTCTATTGGTACAGGCATACCTTGCCAATATAGCACTTCCCTTTACTAATATAGTGCTTTTCAATTATTTTCAGCATTGATGTGCACATCAGGTTAGCAATACAGTATTATAGCATTTTTTATTATTTTTTTACTTTTGCATTGTTTTTTCAGCCTCGTGCTATTGCGCACTTAATAAATGATAGTGTAAACCTGCTTTTATGTATACGGCTGTGATTCACTTTAAGGCGATACTCGCTTTATGGCAGTGGTCTGGAACATAAGCCGCCACATTAGCAAGGTATGCCTATATTTATATTGCAGTAGTTTTGGCTACTCTCTCATACTTTAACGTAAGAGCTAACTTTTCCAACTGGTCTATTTCGCGTTGTTTACCTGTATCTCTCAGCCAAGCCTGCATGAAAAATGCATTAGTTAATTTATAATGTGTCAAATACTTAAATCTATTTATGCAAATTATTGTCAGCCATGAAACATATTATACATACAGTATTATCAATTATATTTATTGAGAAATATTGTGATTATTTTGCAAGTTTAATCTCCCAAATCTGACAAGATTTTATAAAAAAAATTATGTATCTTGGCACTTATAAAAAAGTTGTTAAAATAAGCAAAAATTGGTGTCAAGCATGTTCTAATATATTTTTGCAAATAGGTTCATGAAGGAATAAAATGAATGAGACAAATTTGCTTGGACAACAATTAAATCACTTAACTTTGTCAGATTAGGGGTTTGCCGCATAGTGCTGCTATGCAGCAAACTTGTACATGGAGTCCCCAGCTTATAAATACCTGAGGTATGAATATGCACACTGAACACCATAAGAAATACTTGAAAATAATTACAGGAGGGCCCCGCTTTACAGCGCTTTGCTAATACAGTGGTTTTCAATTATGCCATTCTTCATTAATTCTGACTACCTACAACAAATATATTTACCACTCACTATAAGCTAGGTACGAAAATATTTTAAGCTAACTAATGTATGTACTATATATGCATTTTTTGGCCTAATTTTATTGCCTACTTAATATATGATAGTGTAAACATGTTATCAGGCCTTTATATGCAGTTGAAAGTGAAAAAAAAAAGGCTATGTTTCACTTTACAGTGAGTACTGCTTTACAACAGTAGCCTGGAACCTAACCTGCTGAATAAAGATAAAGATAAGTAAAGGTTACAATGTGTAATTACAATTTTGGTTTGCTAAGTACAAAGAAAACCACTATCATGCCGGGGCATTTTGGGCAGACTAATCCTAATGCATAATAACTACTTAAATCTAGACAAGATAAGAGTGGTTAACTTGTATAAAAATCTTTATTTAATCTTAATACTAATGTGAGGTAGTCAAGGTGGAGGTTCATAAGAATAACAATCTTGAAGTTGCACATAAAAATAATATTACAAATAATGGTTCAAACAATAATATTTCACGGATTGGCAGATGTTTAATAGACTAAAGGTCATATAATATTTGGGAGAGTTGCTTCAAACTGATTAGAAGTTGTTTTGGTTAGTATTGAGAGATGAGATGATTTTTAAGTCCTAAATTTATAAGTAGTCAGGGGATCCTTTACCGGTTCAGGTAGTGAATTTCAAATCTTCGGGCCCCTTTATGTGCATTGCATTTTTGCAGTGTGAGACTGACACGAGGGATGTTGAATGCCTTATGCCTTGTACTGTGATTGTGTTCTGTATTTAGTGAACGCCAATCCACTGTTATGAGTCAAACAAATGTCTCGCACAACCATTATCTGTACTAGTGTTTTCTATGGGACAATAAGTCCCAAATTACATACAACTCATTTGTAAACTGGAACACCAGAAACCCTACTCAGAAGGTTTAATAAAGGCCATCATATAATATTCCTGCCACTTACCATCTCCACAGAAAAATACTCGACTCTACAGCACATTTGCAACATATTTAGAATTTTAAAAGTATGTTTATTTTTATTTGTTTGTAAACAATGCAAAAAATCAAGTTTACCTCAGCACATGCAGGGAAAGAATGCAGGAAAAATCAATCAAAAAACAACTAACAGTCAGTAAAAATGTGGATCTCATGAAAGACTGGAAGACCAACACATGCTGCTATACAATCACTACTGCCACAAACACTTGTATGCATATGAAAGTAACATAGTAATGGTGAGGAATTGAGTGAAATGAAGTAGATCTAGATCAAAAAAAAAATTTAAACATTTGCATACTACATGTAACAGTCATAGAAAAATTAAGATAAAATCTGTGGGTAAAGAAAAGAATATTATTTTTGAGATACTCTGTGGTAGTGATGCATAATGTTAGTCCAGGAAAAGTCACATAACTGTCCAGTGTAAATGTACAAATACAGTAAAACCTCAATAAAATGGGCCTCTATAAAGTGGCTATCAATAAAAATAGTAATGTAGCTGACCAAATCTATTATATCACATGGTTGTCCAGACGACTTGTACCATCAATAAAATGGAGAAAGTCCCATTAATTTGCAAGTTTGTCTGGTCCTGGACTTGTACTACATACATCCATTTTCACTGTTCTTGGGCAGAGGGGCCAGTGATTCAGCCTGTGTTAGCTTGTTATTGTTTGTGTGCATGCTTAGATATCATTACTTTATTAAAGTGCACTTATTAACAGTGGCCTCTAAAGCAAGTGATGTGCATGACCTTGACTGTTAAGCAGAAACTTGAATTAATAAAGAAGCTGGAAGTAGACATTTCAGTGGCCCAGGTATATGACGGGTATGGTGTAGCAAAACTGTGTGACATTTGTAGAAGAAACAGCTTACAGCATATGCTATGAAGAGTGTAGAGGCTAGCCTAGAAAGTTCTTCCGTTATTCTTGGAAAGTGTAAGAAAATGGTCTAAGACAGAAGGGTTGAAGCAGCAGTGCATAAATAGTATGCTGAACGTGCTGCTGGTGTTAACATTCAATATGCTGAGCTTGACTCTGCCATTTATTTTATCACTTAATACCACCTCTATGATCCAAATAATGAATCAGGAAATTACTGTAGCATACAAGAAGTTGTATCAGTCAAGACACTTAGATGAAGTACTGGTAGTAACTGACGAAAAAGATTTGGAAAAAGATAGCAAAGGCCACTGTACATTAGAAAGCATCAAAAAGTATAACCTATAGTCTGCCATCTTCAACATTATGGCATCATGGACAGAAATGAAAAAGACAACACTAGCTAATTTGAGGAGAACCTATTGATACTGAGTTAGACTTTGAGGGTTGGAGGCCACTGATTTTCATTAAACCCTTCAGAAGGCAGGAGAGACAGGTGTTATGGAAGAAGATGTCATTGAATGGTTGAAAGAAAATGATGGGGATGTTGCATGATGCAGAAATTGTGCAAGAATGGTATATAATACCGACAAGATGAAATTAAGACACATGTGCAACATCTGGGTATCTTTATTGTAGATGTTTTGCCATCCAGTGGCTTTATCAATACAAATTCTAGGACATAACTTGAAGACAGTAGGACTATATACAGAAGATGAGGTAATCAGTCCCTCAACCTAGGAGTAGGTTGAGGGATGGCAAAACGTCTACAATAAAGATACCCAGATGTTGCACGTGTCTTAATTTCATGATGCAGAAATTGCAAACAAAGCGATCAGTAACCGCCCCCTCCCATGAGTGAACAGGATAATGGTGATGAAGTAGAAGAAACTGATGTTACCAAAACTGTCAACAGTATGAGATGTGACATGTTCTCATCACATAGACTGACATCTCAGACAAAAGTGCACATCTATTATCAGAACCTTCACACTTTTAGTGAATTTGTCATAAGGAAGCAGCCTCAGTGTGTGAAACAAATGAAGCTGGATTCATTCTTTAAATTTATTCCTTGTCCTACATCTCCTACACCATCTACATCTCCATATCTCACATTATCTACCTGTGTGTCTCACACCAGTAATAGTAAGTAGCAAAAATTGCAGTAATAGTATTAAAAATAGCAGTAATAGTACAGTAATTGTAATAGTATTAAAAACAGCAGTAGCAGTAGTAATGGTAGAAGTAATAGTAGCAGCAGTAATAGTCATAATAGTAATGGTAGCAGTGATAGTAATAGTAGTAGAAATAATAGTGGTAGTAATAGTAGTAGTAGTAACAGTAGTAGTAGGAATAGTAGTATTTTTTTTTTCAACAAGTCGGCCGTATTATCATAAGTAATAGCAGTAGTAAAAGTAGTGGTAATAGTAGTAGTATTAGCAGTAGTAGAAAAGCATCAATAGTAATATTAGTAGAAGCAGTAGTTGTAGTGGTGTGGCAGTAGTAGTAGCAGTGGTGGTTATGGTAAAACAAGTGATAGTACAAAATAAGAAGAGAACAGTGGAGCACTGAAAGACAGCATCTCTCTTCCTCCCCTTAATCTGTTCTATGGAGGTTTCACTGTATGTATTGTTAATATAAAAATAGCCATGCCTAACTTACCCATAATAGTAAATGCTTCAGGTTTAATTTATAAAACTTAATAAACTTACCTTAAACTTTGCATCAACAGCTTTTTGTAGAATAGCTCGTTGTTCTGGAGAAAGATCTGCATCTCGCACTTCAGCTCGGAAGCTGGAAACGCACTTCCCTGATTCTTCCACACTCTGAGCAGATATCAAAGTATTAGCATGCACTACAAGAAAGCATTAACAAAATGACACACAATTTACCTCTACAGGATTGACTAATGTTGTTTAAGCATACATATATATTTTGAGCAAAAAGTGGTAATAAAGTACTATATTGTAACTTACAGTTTGAACATTAAAATGGTATAAAATACCGACAGGTTGTTAGGTAAGACACATATGCAACAGTTAGGTATCTTTATTTCGAAACGTTTCGCCTACACAGTAGGCTTCTTCAGTTGAGTACAGAAGAGTTGATAGAAGCAGAAGAGACTTGAAGACGATGTAATCAGTCCATCACCCTTAAAGTTTTGAGGTGGTCAGTCCCTTAGTCTGGAGAAGAGCATCGTTCCATAGTCTGAAACAGTATTGTTTCAGACTCTGGAACATAGTCTGAAACATATTGTTTCAGACTATGGAACATAGTCTGAAATATATTGTTTCAGACTATGGAACGATGCTCTTCTCCAGACTGAGGGACTGACCACCTCAAAACTTTAAGGGTGATGGACTGATTACATCGTCTTCAAGTCTCTTCTGCTTCTATCAACTCTTCTGTACTCGACTGAAGAAGCCTACTGTGTAGGCGAAACGTTTCGAAATAAAGATACCTAACTGTTGCATATGTGTCTTACCTAACAACTTATAGTTTTTAAATTCTGACAAGACTTTCTCAAGATGCTGTGAAATAAGTTTTTTTTTAAAAACAACAATTTATAGTAGTGCAATTTTTTAACCCTGATCTTGACTATCCTCATTTTACATTCCCGTTTCTTTTCTCTTACTTTCTCACTTGATGTTTGTTTAGGCAAGAGACTTTCATCCTTTTCCCACATTCCTGCTTCTCACTGAACGTAATTACTCCAATTATATGACAGCTAAACTAATGTATTTTGATACACAGTATCTAAGGAAAAAAGTACACATGGCTTCCTCTGCAAGATTGAGAGTTCCCATGAAACAAATATTCTTCACTTCAATCAATTACATTTCCTTAACAAACACTGCACATTTTCCTCAAATGACAGCAATGTACTGCCATTTCAATGTTTACATTTATTAGCTTTTTTATCTTAATAAAAAATACTGTACAATCAGTTGATATTTATAATAATTTTCTTAATCCTTATCCAGGAGACTTATTGACCAGCAATTCATCAATTCCCTAGGATAAATCTACACTCAGAAGCCACTTTATCAGGTACATTTGTACACCTGCTCATTAACCCTTTGAGGGTCGGGATCCCTGCTCTCAAACCTTCTCTTACGGTTGGAAAATTTTACAAAAAAAAAAAAAAAAAAAATTCTTATGAAATGGTATAGAATCTTTTTTCTGGAAGTAATAAAACAAAAAGTACCAAATTTGGTGAAAAACTGACAAAATTATGCTTTTACGAATTTTGCCGTGTCAGCGATATTTATGCATAGGCGATTTTGCCCATTTTGAGTCAAATTTTAGGCCACTTACATTAATCAAGTCACCAAATTCTTGCTAGTATGCCTTCCATTCTATCGACTGAGTACAAGACACTGCCTATTCAACTATTTCAACTACCCAATAAAGTTATCAGAAACTGGTAATTTAGCCAATCTCACACAAAATTCAAGAAATGCCAATTTCAAAACAGGGCCTGAATAAACAATGCAGACATTCCTGGCACTAAAATAACATTTCCTCTGTTCATTAGTTGTGTCCCCAGGACTCTCAAATATTACACATGAATTCCATTTAGAATTTTTATTTACACACACAAAAAAAAAAATTACTGTTATGCAGACTAGCGCATTATTGTAATAATTGTATAAATGATGTCACTGCATTCCTAAAAGTGTATCAGACTGGACAGATGGACACGTATTGGACGAGCGACATCATTTGTGTACCTCTAGAGTATCAACAAAAATCAAACATTTCAAGCTTCTTTCAGTCCTAAACCAATCAAAATCATATCTATTTCTGTAATATATCTTCCTTTCTAGTAACCCTTTGGGGGCTTCAGACGTACTAGTACGTCTTACAACCCAGGGTTTTTGACGTACTAGTATGCATAAATTCTAGCGCCCTCAAATCTAGTGAGAGAAAGCTGGTAGGCCTACATATGAAAGAATGGGTCTATGTGGTCAGTGTGCGCAGTATAAAAAAAATCCTGCAGCACACAGTGCGTAATGAGAAAAAAAAAAAAATTGTGTTTTTGGATTAAAACAGCGACTTTGCACTGTATTTTCGTATGGTATTTATTGTTGTATTCTAGTTTTCTTGGTCTCATTTTATAGAATGGAAGACATATTACAGAAATTGAGATGATTTTGACTGGTTATACAATGAAAAGTACCTTGAAATTGAGCTCAAAGTAGCAGAAATGTTCAATTTTTACCAAAGTTCAAAAGTAAACAAATCATGCCAAGCGTCCAATACACATCAACTGGTGATTCTAATATTCTTTCACAAGTGCGCTGATATTATTTATACCATTTCTACACTAATGCAGTAGTCTGCATAACAGTAAATCTTATTTTTTTTGTAAGAATAAAAATTCAAAGTGGAAAACCAAACAAATAAAAGAGAGGCCTGGGGATGTGACTAACGAACAGAGAACTTGTTACTTTAGTGCCAGGAATGTCTTTCTTGTTTATTCTGGACCCTATTCGGAAATTGGCATCTTTTGAAATTTGTGTGAAACTGGCAAAATTGCTAAATTCTGACCACTTTATTGGATAGTTGAAATCGATAAATGGGTGGTTTCTTGTACTCATTTGATAGAAAAAATGGAGTTCTAGTGAAATAGTTATGATTTTTGTCGACTAGTACACTGGAATTGTCCGAAAATAGGGCTCAAAGTGAGCAAAATCGCCTATGCGTAAACATCGTTGAGACCGCTAACTTTGCGAGAGCATAATTCCGTAAGTTTTTCATCAAATTTCATACTTTTAGTGTCATTATGATTGAGAAAAGATTCTCTATCTTTTCATAAGAAAAAATATTTTTTTTTTTTAAATTTGGCCAACCCTGAGAACAAGTCTCTGAGAGGACCTGTCGACCCCCAAAAGGTTAAATGAGACCAAGAAACTGAGAATACAACCATAAAAAATCATACAAAAATACACCACAAAGTTGCTGTTTTAAACCAAAAACAGTCACAGTTTTTCCCCCCATTATACACTGCTTGCTGCAGTTTTTTATATGGTGCACACTTACCACATAGACCCATTCTCTCATATCTAGTCCCAGATTTACTGCTCACAGCTTATCTGAGTGAGCTGAGCTCATTACGTAGAAGTACGGGACTAACCCGGGCTTAAAGCCATAGAACAATGGGACCCACTCTCAAAGGATTAATGAAAATACAGTGGACCCCCGGTTAACGATATTTTTTCACTCCAGAAGTATGTTCAGGTGCCAGTACTGACCGAATTTGTTCCCATAAGAAATATTGTGAAGTAGATTAGTCCATTTCAGACCCCCAAACATATGTACAAACGCACTTACATAAATACACTTACATAATTGGTCACATTCGGAGGTAATTGTTATGCGGGGGTCCACTGTACAGTGGAACCATGGTACTCAAACAGGTTCCTACTCAAACAAAGCTCAGTATGGCATACATCATACACAGTTTGGTTCACCAATGTATAACATACATCATACACAGTTTCACCAATGTATAACATACATCATACATAGTTTGTTTCACCAATATATGGCATACATCATACACAGTTTGGTCCACCAATGTATGGCATACATCAGACAAATGTATGACATACATTATACACAGTTTAAGGATTTCACTGTCAAATAATTTGTTTTGTAATAAAATTTTCACTGGTTATGATTTCTACAAACTAATGCACTATCACTGTGACTGTAATAAAAAATTATAATATTTTCATCAAAATAAATTTGTAATATTCTTTCATATTGTATTTTTGTGAAATGAATCTTTGCTGTTAAGTGGATAATGTCTGTATACTTTAGTCTTTGTCAAGAGTCCTTGATTCTCTCTCAGTCCTAATATGCACTCACTCACTGTACATTCTAAACTGTCGTACCTGAGCGCCTCTGCAAAGACAGTGATTATGCATGAGTACATAAGAACATAAGAATGGAGGAACACTGCAGAAGGCCTACTGGCCCATGCGAGGCAGGTCCATGGGGAAAGTGTTGAATGATAATGAAAGTTTTTTCTCTTTCTTTTGGGTTTTTCTTTCTTTTTGGGTCACCCTGCCTCAGTGGGAAAGGGCCTACATGTTAAAAAAAAAATATTGTACATATTTTCCTTTGTTAATTTTTTTAATTTTTATTCAACCATGTTGCCTCTTTCCTTGCAAGCTTCTCTTTCATCTCGCAAGTGTTCTGGCACTGATGAGCATTACGTATAACATTCAATTCACATTTCAGTAATTTCTCACCTTCAATAAATTCCAAAAATTTGCCCTTGCTATGTTATACTGTATCTCCAATCCTCTTCACTATTCCTACTCTATATGCCACTATTGTACCATAAGTGCATTAAAAATTAACAATAACAAACAATGCTTCCTGCACTCCATGCAAAATTCATAGTCTTGTACAGCAGGGCCCCGCTTTACGGTGTTTCACTTTACGGCGTTCCGCTAATACGGTCATTTCAAATTATGACCAAAACTCGCTATACGGCTCCCCCCACCTGACTTTCTAATACGGTCACCGCGCCCCACCCTGTTTGTTTACATTTTTCGTGAGCTCAGTAAGCACTAAGTCTCTCCATTTTGTCTGGAAACTCCAAAATTTCAAATGTTTTTAAAAGTTATTTCATATTTTATATATACTCTGATAATTATACTTATGTATACCTGTACTTAAATAAACTTACATACTGTGCTGGCATGCAGGTACACATTAAAATCAGTAAGAATGTCTGTCTCCAGACGTCATATTAGTAATGATAATAATAATCATCGAGTCTCATTTAAATGTCGTATATTACGTTAAATACACATTTTCATTAATCCATCTATGATATTTTTTCAAAATTATATAATAAACACAATACATAACATAAAAAGATGATAAATACACCCCACAATAGAATAAATAAACATAAATATGAGATGTGGTAGCCAGATAACTTGTACAAGTGACACCAAGAATAACATTTTCTCTAATCTAACATAAGAGAAAATGCGTTACTGGGGGTAACTGTAGAAAATTATTCCTTTCGTATGTATGTAAGTAAGTTTATTCAGGTATACACAAATGCAGTTACATAGATTATCATACATAACAACATATGTGTAGAGAACCTAGGATAACCCAAAAAAGTCAGAGTGACTTATTTCCATTGCCTTCACTCAGAGCATCATTTCTTCTCAAAATGATGTTATTATTATTATTATAATCAAAAAAGAAGCGCTAAGCCACAAGGGCTATACAGCGCAAAATGATGTTACATGAGAATGGGAGTGTTCTTCTTTATTTATTCTACCGTATCAATGTAGAGACAACCTGTACACAATGTAACTTGTACACAAACCAGACGTGTACACTTCGTTTACAAAACTTACCTTCACCTGGTTTGTTTACATAACTCTGCGCCTGTACTCTCTCATGCACTCATTCTTTCTCTCTCTCATTTATTCGTTTTATCTCATTTACTTACTCCTGACCCCACATTAAGACTACAAATATTTTAAGGTAAGTAATGAGTGAACTGTATATACATTTTATCGCTCTGGGATGCTTAGAATGTAATAGAATATTATGTGTAGGTGGGTTGGCCTGGTATGGTAGCCCGGCTGACTACCATACATACCACACTTGATTTTTTACAATAAATACTACTCATCTCACCCTATATTTTAAGGTAAGTAATGAGTGAACTGTATATACATTTTATCGCTCTGGGATGCTTAAATATCATAGAATTTTATGTGTGGGTGGGGTGGCCTGGTATGGTAGCCTGGCTGACTACCATACATACCACACTTGATTTCTTACAATAAATACTACTTGTCTCACCCTAGATTAAGACTATAAATATTTTAAGGTAAGTAATGAGTGCACTATGTGTGTATTGTACTTTTTTATTGTTTTTTGATGCCTGGTTCTATTGCTAACTTAATATATGTTAGTGTAAACTTGTTATCTAGTGTTTGTATGCATTTGTAAGTGGAAAAAAAGGGTGTTCCACTTTATGGCGGTTTCCGCTTTACGGCGGTAGCCTGGAACCTAACCAGCCATATAAGTGGGGCCCTACTGTATAAACAGTTTGGAAACTGACCTTTGCAAACTCATGAGGAAGCCCAGGAGGCAGAAGAGGAGGCCTGCCATCTATTGGAGGAGTCTGAGTGAAGGGAATTACCAGTAGCTGGAAGTCCTCTGGATTCATCACCTCACATGCACCACTCAGAACTCCTTCACTGCCTGTTAATAAACTTACTGTCACTCAGATGTACATCCTCTTCTTTCAACAAACCGGCCACATCCCACTGAAGCAGGGTGGCCCAAAAAGAAACATGAAAGTTTTTCTTTTTAACTTTAGTAATGTATACAGGAGAAAGGGATATTAGCCCCTTGCTCCCGGTGTGTTAGGTGCCTCTTACGGCATGCATGACTTACGGAGGAAGCATACTGTTCCACTTCCCCAGGGAGATAAGAGGAAATAACAAGAACAAGAACTAGTAAGAAAATAGAAGAAAACCCAGAGAGGTGTGTATATATATGCTTGTACATACATCATACATCCAAGTGTAGTGTGACCTAAGTGAAAGTAGAAGTAGCAAGACATACCTGAAATCTTGCATCGGATTTACATTTTTTTTTTAACACGGCCGTTTCCCACCGAGGCAGAGTGACGTCACCCAAAAAGAGAGAAAAACCCCAACCATTCAACACTTTTACCATCACTCATACATAATCACTGTCTTTGCAGAGGTGCTCAGATGTGATAGCTTAGACATCCCTCCAAACTGCCAATATTCCAAGCCCCTTCCTTGAAGATACCAACATTATAAACATTACACAAATAGCCTGCATATAGAAGAGAGGAGCTTACGACGACGTTTCGGTCCGACTTGGACCATTTACAAAGTCACACTAACGAGAAGTGGAGGAGGACGGGTATATATAGGCAGGAAGAGGTAGTGGTGGTGGTAGTAGTAGTAGAAGTAGTGGTAGTGGTAGTAGTAGTGGGGAATTAAGGGGGAGGAGGAGCCAGTCAAATACAAAGAAAGGGGAGCACTGCAAGGGAGCTAGGTGCCCACAGAGGGAGAGCAAGTACACAGAGGTGGGGGGCAGGGGAAGTAATGAAATAAATAATGAAGGAGCAGAAACACAAGACAGAAGAAAGAAAGACAACCCAGAAGAGAAAAGAAAAAAAGGAAAGAGGAAAGGGAAAGAGGGAGAAGAAGAAAAAAGGAGGAATCAGGTTAAGTCATGGGTGTTCTAGTGGGAGAGGAAGGCATCTACAGAGGTGAAGCCAGGACTAAGATTCATACAAGGAAAATTGTGTATTAGGGAGGATTCAATCAGACGGCGACTGTTAACCCTTTGAGGGTCGACAGGCCCTCTCCGAAACTTGTTCTCAGGGTCGGCCAAATTTAAAAAAAAAAACAACAAAAAAAAATATTTTTTCTTGTGAAAAGATAGAGAATCTTTTCCCAATAATAATGACACCAAAAGTATGAAATTTGATGGAAAACTTACGGAATTATGCTCTCGCGAGGTTAGCGGTCTCAACGATGTTTACGCATCAGCGATTTTGCCTATTTGAGCCCTATTTTCGGCCAATTCCAATGTACTAGTTGACAAAAATCATAACTATTTCGCTAGAACTCCATTTTTTGTATCGAATGAGTACAAGAAACCACCCATTTACCAATTTCAACTATCCAATAAAGTGGTCACAATTTAGCAATTTTGCCAATTTCACACAAATTTCAAAAGATGTCAATTTCCGAATAGGGTCCAGAATAAACAACAAAGACATTCCTGGCACTAAAATAACAAGTACTCTGTTCGTTAGTCACATCCCCAGGCCCCTCTTATATTTCTTTGGCTTTCCACTTTGAATTTTTATTATTACAAAAAATAGAAGATTTACTGTTATGCATACTGCTGCATTAGTGTAGAAATGGTATAAATAATATCAGTGTACTTGTGAAAGAATATTGGACTCACCAGTTGACGTGTATTGGATGCTTGGCATGATTTGTTTACTTTTGAACTTCGATAGAAATCGAATATTTCTGCTACTTTGAGCTCAATTTCAAGATACTTTTCATTGTAAAACCAATCAAAATCATCTCAATTTTTGTAATATCTCTTCCATTCTATAAAATGAGACCAAGAAAAGTAGAATACAACAATAAATACCATACGAAAATACAGTGCAAAGTCGCTGTTTTATTCCAAAAACACGGTCAAAGTTTTTTTTTCTCATTACGCACTGTGTGCTGCAGGATTTTTTTCATACTGCGCACACTGACCACATAGACCCATTCTTTCATATGTAGGCCTACCAGCTTTCTCTCACCAGATTTGAGGGCGCTAGAATTTAGGCGTACTAGTACGTCAAAAACCCTGGGTCGTAAGCCGTACTAGTACGGCTGAAACCCTCAAAGGGTTAGAGTTGGAAGTAGGGAAGACAAAAATTATTTTCAATAATTAATTTGTTTCTAATTTACTTTTTCCACAAATGTATTTATATTCTGTATACTGTCATTTTGTGCACATGTGATGGACTCATGTTTGTTTGGTAAAGATTAATCAAGAACTGTAGAGTTAATAATTACAATTTTGTTAACCCTTTCAGGGTCAACAGGCCCTCTCATAGACTTGTTCTCAGGGTTCCCCAAGTTTCAAAAAAAAAAAAAAAAAAAAGATTATTTTTTCTTATGAAAAGATAGAGAATCTTTTCCCGATCATAATGACACCAAAAGTATGAAATTTGATGGAAAACTTACGGAATTATGTTCTTGTGAAGTTAGCGGTCTCGACAATGTTTACACATCAGCGATTTTGCCCACTTTGAGCCCTATTTTTGGCCAATTCCAGTGTACTAGCTGACAAAAATCATAACTATTTCACTAGAACTCCATTTTTTCTATCGAATGAGTACAAGAAACCACCCATTTACCAATTTCAACTATCCAATAAAGTGGTCAGAATTTAGCAATTTTGCCAATTTCACACAAATTTCAAAAGATGCCAATTTCCAAATAGGGTCTAGAATAATCAAGAAAGACATTCCTGGCACTAAAATAACATTTCCTCTGTTCATTAGTCATGTCCCCATGCCCCTCTTACATTCTTTTGCTTTCCACTTCAAATTTTTATTCTCACAAAAAATAGAAGATTTACTGTTATGCAGACTACTGCATTAGTGTAGAAATGGTATAAATAATATCGGCGCACTTGTGAAAGAATATTAGACTCGCCAATTGACGTGTATTGGACGCTTAATATGATTTGTTTACTTTCAAACTTTGGTAAAAATCGAACATTTCTGCTACTTTGAGCTCAATTTCAAGGCACTTTTCATTGTAAAACTAGTCAAAATCATCTCAATTTCTGTAATATGTCTTCCATTCTATAAAATGAGACCAGGAAAACTAGAATACATCAATAAATACCATACAAAAATACAGTGCAAAGTCGCTGTTTTAATCCAAAAACACGGTCAAAGTTTTTTTTTCTCATTACGCACTGTGTGCTGCAGGATTTTTTTATTCTGCGCACACTGACCATAGACCCATTCTTTCATATGTAAGCCTACCAGCTTTCTCTCACTAGATTTGAGGGCGCTAGAATTTAGGCATACTAGTACGTCAAAAACCCTGGTGCATAAGCCGTACTAGTACGTCCGAAACCCTGAGAGGGTTAAGAGCTAAATTTAATGTATTATTTCCATTATTTTTCCATAAAATGCTTTCACATTTTGTGCATCATCATTTTATACATATGTGGAGGGGAAGGGACATCCTTGTTTGACAGAGATTGGTCAAAAATTATAAAATTAATTATGCAAGTCTGCTTGGTAGCAACTCAGCCATGTTGTCCAGTGCTTGTTAATGTATGAGGTGCAGCAGCCTGGTACTCACATGACACACTTCATCCCACAGTCCAGTCTGACTCATAACAACCCCTCACAAGGAGGGAGGGAGAGAGGTAGGAAGAAAGAAGGGAGTTTAGGGAATGGGAGAGGAAGGATAAAGAGAGAGGGACTCACCTGCATACTGAAAATTACTTTTTATTTCAAGATTAAAAAAATAAAATTAGATGTGGAATATTATGGCTCAGGAACACACTTCCAATTAAAATGTGGGTGTCTATGGTAAAACAGGATCTGAGTTCTGAGCAACTGAGCAACAAGTAACTATCAGGAACACTGTAATGTCTTAAGTTAGGCCTCTACTGAATTTTGTGTTTACCTCACATTTTCGTCCAGTTTTCTAGAACATACATTGATTTTCCTATTTCTGCTTCATCACTGGGTATTCATACCAAAATGCAAAATAATTTCTCCAAGAGGAAACTTACCTAAGTGTAATGGCCTGTTCCACATATTAATATGTGACTGGAGTTGTGCTTTAGCCATGTGGTGTTTGAGACGAGGGTAATGAATATTGAGTGGTGCCAATGTGACACCCTGTGTGCGTCCTCCCACTAATATCGGTCTCTGTGGTGTAAGGGTATGCACGATCAATCCTCGACAATCTGCTATCACCACGGATCGTGCCGCACACACTAGTGTAGTGTTCCGACATTCACTTAAACGGATACGCCCTGACACTGGGCCCAACACTATTCGAGTATCATGGCATTTGTGGATTACAGCATTTCTGAGGACAGGGAAATGTATATTAGAGGTAATACAAATACAGAAATGTTGTAATACAGTACAGTACTACAAATATTCATATTAACCCGTTAACTGTCCAAACGTAGATCTACGTTCTCGCTGTCAGCGCTCTGAATATTTTGAAAAATATTTTTTTTTTTTAATTAAAGAGGGCAATTTTGTGTGCAATACAACCAAACAAAAAATTAGGGTCAGTACTTACTGAAATATAAGATGCTGGATGCTCAGCTGACAGCAACATGGAGCCCTGCTACTTGCAGAAATGTTGCCAATATACCTTTTTTTTTCTCATTTTTTTTAATTTATATGATTTTTATGTTCTGATAATTACAATTTGTAGTAGTTCTTGTGAATTCATAGCCAATGTTTGATCTGACACTAATATTAGGTACTGAAATAGTACTCATAAAGTCACAAACACACTGACAGGTGAACATTTTCACCTGCCTTGGTCACATATGGGGTATATATGAAACTCCTTGAAGCATGGTGTAAGACAAGTGTCACTCCACTGCTGACAGTGCAGCTGTGGAGTGACATTTGATGATCGTGCACTGCCTTGGCTTTATTTGTTTTTACTGTTACACATAGACATGTGTCTGTTTAACTCTGTCCCTGCTTATCTGTCTTCCTGTCTCTTTGTCTGCTTGTCTCTGTCTTAGAGAGAGAAACTCATTAACCAACAGGTATTATACATGATGCAGTCTCATCACGTCTGATTCCTAAACAAGTGAAAATGTGTATTACTTGCCAGTCATTCTTATTATGCCTTATATCTACAAGTACAGTACAGTAGGGCCCCACTTATCTGGCAGGCTAGGTTCCAGGCTACTGCCAGAAAGCAGAACTCCATTTTTTCCATTTATGAATGCATATAAATGCCAGATAACAAGTTTACACTAACATATATTAAGTTAGCAATAGAACTAGGCATTAAAAAGTAAAATACACACACAGTACACTCATTATTTACCTCAAAATATTTGTAGTCTTAAGGTAGGGCAAAAGGTGAGTAGTATTTACTCTAAGAATTCAGGTGTGGTAGCCCTTCTGGCCACCCCACCCACACATACTATACTACGATGCTTAAAGAGTGATAAAACGCACATACAATAGACGCTGTACTTACCTTAAAATATTTGTAGTCTTAACCCTTTGAGGGTTTTCGTCGTACTAGTACGTCTTACGCGTAGGGGTTTTTGACGTACTAGTACTCATAAATTCTAGCGGCCTCAAATCTATTGGGAGAAAGCTGGTAGGCCTTCATATGAAAGAATGGGTCTATGTGGTCAGTGTGCAGTCTAAAAAAAATCCTGCAGCACACAGTGCATAATGAGAAAAAAAAAACTTTTACCGTTTTTTTTTAATAAATCAGCGACTTTGCAGTGTACAGTGGACCCCCGCATAACGATGGCATCGCATAGCGATTTTTCCGCATAACGATTACTTTTATCGCAAAATTTTTGCCCCGCATACCGATTAAAAACCCGCATACCGATTTTCGTCCGAGACGCGTCCAATGTGCCCTCAGCCAGCCTCACATGTGCCGCTCCGTCCCATTGTTTACCAGCCAGCCTCCGCGGTAACATCCAAGCATACACTCGGAATATTTCGTATTATTACAGTATTTTCGGTGCTGTTTCTGGAAAATAAGTGACCATGGGCCCCAAGAAAGCTTCTAGTGCCAACCCTACACCTCAAAGGGTAAGAATTACTATAGAGATGAAGAAAGAGATAATTGATAAGTATGAAAGTGGAGTGCGTATAGCCGACCTAGTCAAGCTGTACAAGAAACCCCAATCAACCATCGCTACTATTGTGGGCACCAGAAAGACAATCAAGGAAGCTGTTCTTGCCAAAGGTTCAACTGTGTTTTCGAAACAAAGATCGCAATTGATGGAAGATGTTGAGAGACTCTTATTGGTGTGGATAAATGAAAAACAGATAGCAGGAGATAGCGTCTCTCAAGCGATCATATGTGAAAAGGCTAGGAAGTTGCATGACGATTTAATTAAAAAAATGCCTGCAACTAGTGATGATGTGAGTGAATTTAAGGCCAGCAAAGGTTGGTTTGAGAGATTTAAGAAGCGTAGTGGCATCCATAGTGTGATAAGGCATGGTGAGGCTGCCAGTTCGGACCACAAAGCGGCTGAAAAATATGTGCAGGAATTCAAGGAGTACATAGAAACTGAAGGACTGAAACCTGAACAAGTGTTTAATTGTGATGAAACAGGCCTGTTCTGGAAGAAAATGCCAAGCAGGACCTACATTACTCAGGAGGAAAAGGCACTCCCAGGACATAAGCCTATGAAAGACAGGCTTACTTTGTTGATGTGTGCCAATGCTACTGGTGATTGCAAAGTGAAGCCTTTATTAGTGTATCACTCTGAAACTCCCAGAGCGTTCAGGCAAAAGAATGTCCTCAAGGATAATTTGTGTGTGCTGTGGAGGGCAAACAATAAGGCATGGGTCACTAGGGAATTTTTCTATAACTGGTTACACCATGCATTTGCCCCCAATGTGAAAAATTACCTAACTGAAAAGAAATTAGAACTTAAGTGCCTCCTGGTGTTAGACAATGCCCCTGGTCATCCTACAGACGTGGCAGAGCGACTTTATGGGGACATGAGCTTCATTAAGGTGAAGTTTTTGCCTCCTAATACCACTCCTCTCCTGCAGCCCATGGACCAGCAGGTTATTTCCAACTTCAAGAAACTGTACACAAAAGCTCTGTTTGAAAGGTGCTTTGTAATGACCTCAGAAACTCAACTGACTCTAAGAGAGTTTTGGAGAGATCACTTTAATATCCTCAATTGTGTAAACCTTATAGGTAAGGCTTGGGAGGAAGTGACAAAGAGGACCTTGAACTCTGCTTGGAAGAAACTGTGGCCAGAATGTGTAGACAAAAGGGATTTTGAAGGGTTTGAGGCTAACCCTGAGAATCCTGTGCCAGTTGAGGAATCCATTGTGGCATTGGGAAAGTCCTTGGGGTTGGAGGTTAGTGGGGAGGATGTGGAAGAGTTGGTGGAGGAGGACAATGAAGAACTAACCACTGATGAGCTGCTAGATCAACTTCAACAGCAAGAGGCCACACCTGAGGAAATTGCTTCGGAGGAGGGGAGAGAGAAATTGAAGAAGTTGCCTACTTCAAAGATTAAGGAAATCTGTGCAAAGTGGCTTGAAGTGCAAACCTTCATGGATGAAAATCACCCTCACACAGCTATTGCAAGCCGTGCTGGTGATTATTACACTGACAATGTTGTGAAACACTTTAGGCAAGTCATAAAGGAACGAGAGGTACAGGCCACTATGGACAGATATCTTGTGCGAAAGAAGTCCAGTGACTCTGAAGCTGGCCCTAGTGGCATTAAAAGAAGAAGGGAAGTAACCCCAGAAAAGGACTTGCTACCTCAAGTCCTAATGGAAGGGGATTCCCCTTCTAAACAGTAAGAAGATAATGCTCTCCCCTCCTCCCATCCCATCAATCATCACCAGATCTTCAATAAAAGTAAGTGTCATTTAATTGTGCATGCCTTTTTCAGTTTGTGTGTATTAAAATTAACATTTCATGTGGTAAAAAAAATTTTTTTTCATACTTTTGGGCGTCTTGCACGGATTAATTTTATTTCCATTATTTCTTATGGGGAAAATTCATTCGCATAACGATTATTTCGCATAACGATGAGCCCTCTTGCACGGATTAAAATCGTTAACCGGGGGTCCACTGTATTTTCGTATGGTATTTATTGTTGTATTCTAGTTTTCTTGGTCTCATTTTATAGAATGGAAGACATATTACAGAAATTGAGATGATTTTGACTGGTTTTACAATGAAAGGTGCCTTGAAATTGAGCTCAAAGTAGCAGAAATGTTCGATTTTTACCAAACTTCAAAAGTAAACAAATCGTGCCGAGCATGCAATACACGTCAACTGGTGAGTCTAATATTCTTTCACAAGTGCTCCAATAATATTTATACCATTTTTTACACTAATGCAGTAGTCTGCATAACAGTAAATCTTATATTTTTTGTGAGAATAAAAATTCAAAGTGGAAAGAAAAAGAATATAAGAGGGGCCTTGAGACGTGACTAATGACTAGAGGAAATGTCATTTTAGTGCCAGGAATGTCTTTCTTGTTTATTCTGGACCCTATTCGGAAATTGGCATCTTTTGAAATTTGTGTGAAATTGGCAAAATTGCTAAATTCTGACCAATGTACTGGATAGTTGAATTTATAAATGGGTGGTTTCTTGCACTCATTCGATAGAAAAAATGGAGTTCTAGCGGAATATTCATGTTTTTTGTCGACTAGTACAGTGAAATTGGCCGAAAATGGGGCTCAAAGTGGGCAAAATCGCCGATGCGTAAACATCGCCGAGACCGCTAACTTTGCGAGAGCATAATTCCGTAAGTTTTCTATCAAATTTCAAACTTTTGGTGTCTTTATGATCGGGAAAAGATTCTCTATCTTTTCATAAGAGAAAATAATTTTTTTTTTTTTTTAAATTTGGCTGACCCTGAGAACGAGTTTCGGAGAGGGCCTGTCGACCCTCAAAGGGTTAATGGTCTTATTGTAGGGCGAGAGGTGAAAAGTATTTATTTGTAGAAAGTCACGTGGGGGGTATGGCATCCTGCCTGGCCACTCCCGCCTACTATGACATTAAGCTCCCTAGAGTGATAAAATGCATATACATATAGTACACTCATTAATTAATTACCTTAAAATATCTTCCTCCGTAAGCCATGCGTGTTGTAAGGGGCGACTAAAATGCCAGGAGCAAGGGGCTAGCAACCCCTTCTCCTGTATAAATTACTAAATTTAAAAAGAGAAACTTTTGTTTTTCTTTTTGGGCCACCCTGCCTCGGTG
>NC_091304.1:9073837-9173676 GCF_038502225.1 Cherax quadricarinatus | reverse complement strand
TAAATGAAGAAAGTCCAGATGATTCCTTTACTCAAGAACAATACCAGAAGGATGTTAAATTTGAATCTGGACAATACTGGGTGAGACTTCCGTGGAAGCTGAACCATCCAGACCTACCAACTAATTACCGGATGGCGTATGGACAATTAAAGGCTCAGCTCCACGAATTGAGCAAGACACCAGAACTGTTGACTGCTTACGATGATATAATTAATGAACAGTTAAATAATAAATTCATAGAGGAGGTACCTCCCGAGCAAACCCAGATTTATGGTCACTATTTGCCACACCACGGAGTGAAGAAGGATTCTAAGACCACTCCTCTGAGGATTGTGTTTAATTGTAGTGCCAGGAGTAATAAAAGTGTACCTAGTTTGAATGACTGTTTGATGACAGGTCCGTCGTTGACGGAAAAACTGGGAGACATACTATTAAACTTCAGGGTTAAGAATTATGCCTTTACGGCAGACATAAGTAAAGCTTTCCTGAGAGTGGGTCTGCAGGAGGCTGACCGGGATTGCACTAGGTTCTTATGGCCCGAGAATCCTAGTGACCCACTTAGTCCCCTGAAGACTTTTCGCTTCAGGAGTGTATTGTTTGGTGCTACCTCCAGTCCGTTCCTACTCCAGGCAACGATAAATGCACACCTTAAGCGTACGGGTGGTCCACTGAGTGGAGTAATGGGTAAACAATTTTATGTGGACAATTTCCTGGGGGTGACGTCTACTGAAGAGGAACTAATGAGCATATACGCAGGGGCTAATGAAATAATGCAAGGTGCAAATATGCCCCTGAGGGAATGGAACAGTAATTCGTCCAGTTTAAGAGTTCAAATAAATAAAGACAACCCTGGAGTTGAAGTGTCCAAATATAGTAATGTGCTGGGACTGACTTGGGACACAGAGGGAGACTTGTTATCGTTAAAGTCTAATGACTACAGCATGCCCAATAAATTAACCAAGAGAGTCTTGCTTGCAGAAGTTTCAAAATGCTTCGATCCACTAGGCTTAGTGTCTCCACTTACCATAAGAGGAAAATTGTTGATACAAGAAGCCTGGAAGCTTAAGTGTGCTTGGGATGAAACCCTACCTGAGGAATTTGTTGAAAGGTGGGAAGAACTAATAGGGGAATATGTAAAATTACCAATGTTGAAGTTCCCCCGTAATGTGGCCAGTCAAGATGGAGAAAATGTACTCCACATTTTTTGCGATGCTTCGAAATTAGCATATGGAGCAGTCGCTTACCTTCAATGTAATAGTGCCATTTCTCTTATGTCTAAGGCTAAGGTGGCTCCAATCAAATCACGCACCTTACCTCAGTTGGAATTAACGGCCATTTATGTAGGTGTCAAATTAGCCAATTATATAAGAAATAAATTGCGAGAGATAAATATCAGCGACACCGTAATTTGGTCTGATAACGAGGTATCCTTACAATGGATTCGTAATGGTAACAGTAAGATTGTGTATGTACAAAACAGAGTCGCTGAAATCAATCAAATGCAGGAGAAATATAACAGTTTGGGTCAGCATATGTTAACCTTTAATCACATTCCTGGTGACGAGAACCCAGCTGACTTCTTGTCTCGAGGCTTGACTTATGAAAAATTTGTGAGTGCTTTATCGTGGTTTAAAGGGCCAAGTTGGCTGGTGGACAAAATTAACTGGGCGGTGCAAAAGGCACATATTGCTCCTGTCGAAATTACGGTGAGCACCGCTCCGGTCAGTAGTCTCTCCTTAGCCATTGATATGAACAGGTATTCTTCCTTACCTAAGCTGATTAGTGTGACCAGGTTAGTGTTTAAATTTATAAGTAAGATGAATATCTCACATAATTTTCCCCATCCCCTGAAATACTGGCTACAGAGGGTACAAGAAGAAACCTACAGGGATGAGATTAAATTCATGATGGACGGAAAAATT
Organism: Cherax quadricarinatus; assembly: GCF_038502225.1. Taxonomy (NCBI): domain Eukaryota; kingdom Metazoa; phylum Arthropoda; class Malacostraca; order Decapoda; family Parastacidae; genus Cherax; species Cherax quadricarinatus. The sequence continues at coordinate 9,171,754 of NC_091304.1, read as the reverse complement.
GTGAAAGGCTCAATAATAGAAAAGCTGGGGCTGTATTTAGAGGATGATGTAATTAGGTGCAGAGGCAGGTTACAAAATGCTGAATTGGGGGAATATGCTAAGCACCCTATCTTGCTGCCCAAAACTCATCACCTGACAACCTTGATTGTCTTTAATGCCCATAATAACGTGATGCACGGTGGGGTACAGGATACCTTAAACTGTATTCGGGAAACCTTCTGGATTCCACAAGGACGGCAAAGTGTAAAAGGGGTTATCAAGTCGTGTGTAATATGTCGCCGGGTGGATGCCAGAACCTACATGTACCCAGGTCCTCCACCATTGCCCAAGGAACGCGTGCAGTTGGTAAAACCATTTGATGTGACCGGAGTGGACTATAGTGGGCCAATCATTTTGACAGGTACTTCAGATGGTGTCCCCTTGAAGGTGTATGTATGTCTATTTACTTGTACAGCTACTAGGGCTGTTCATCTAGAAGTGGCTCAGGACTTGTCTGCAGAACAGTTCATACAGCTGTTCCGGAAATTTGCAGCTAGACGATCCTGTCCAAGATTGATGATCTCAGATAATGCCACCAATTTTGTAGCGGGTGCTCAACACTTGATGAAATTAAATGAGAGTGATGATGTACAGTCTTTGTTGACCCAGCGAGGGTGTGTCTGGAAATTTATTACTCCCAGAGCCCCTTGGCAGGAAGGACTGTACGAAAGAATGATAGGTACAGTGAAAAGATGTCTTCGTAAGGTGCTACACCGGAAGAGAATTGATTTGGAGGAGTTCCGGGCAGTGTTGGTGGAGGCAGAGAATCGAGTGAACAATCGCCCTCTGTCATACATGAGCGACACTCCTGACGCGGAGGTACTGACTCCCTCTCACCTAATATGTGGACAAAGGTTAGAAGCTGCACCTATCTATAGAGATAATCCCGAGGGAAGTGATGAGGATTACAATAACGTGACTGTGTTGAGTGACAAGTTCAAGATGTTAAATAAGGTAATTATTCATTGGTCTGATGTGTGGCGTAAAGAATATCTTCTTACACTACGTGAACACTTTTATGGTGCGCCAGAGGCAGTAAACCGACAGAACATTCAACCAGGTGACATTGTGTTAATTGATACTGAACAACATCGAACATTGTGGCCTCTGGGCAAGGTAGTTACATTATACCCAGATGCACAAGGTGTTGTCAGAAACGTCAAAGTGTTGTGTCGTGGTCAGGAAAGTTTGCGTACCATTAATAAATTAATTCCCTTAGAATTAAATGGTGTTCAATCCAGTGCAGATGGAAACCTAAGGGAAAGTGACACGAGTGATATTGAAGACACTGACTGGGTAATGCAAGAAGAAACTGTAGTAAGACCCACTAGGAAAACAGCAGCGCAATCTAGAGAGGGCTGGAATCGTCTCCTGGAGGAAGACGCAATTTAAGTCGTCTAACAACGACTTCCGCCCGGCCGCAGTGTGGAAAATTTTTAATTTTCCGAAACTATAGCGCCTAATAGGTGTTTTATGTGCCGATATGAGTCAAAAATGTATTTGAAAATAGAGTAGAACCAAGAGTTCCCTTTGCGCATGCGCGGATATGCCGGGGCTATGGCGGGTTTTGTTTTGAAGGTGGAGAGGAAGCAGGGAAAGCATGGAACCACGAAATTGGCATTCACGGCGGCCTAAGGATTAATATAGGCCTCATTTCGTAATAGGAAGTGTCGTAACTGTTCCTGGTGGAGAGTGAGGGATCGTGACTTACGGGACCACGGTAATAGAGTGGTAAAGTGAGTAAATAAGGGCAGGACCGTGGGTGACTGACGCGTCGTCCTGGACTGTGTCCCGGGGAAAATTACCCTTGGTTTAATCATCACTCATCGGTCTCAGTTCTTAATGGAGTGATCTCTAATGTGTATAATAATTATGAGCCATTAAATCGTCTTGTGAATTGTAATGTAATTAATGATAATAACGCTAAGTTAAGAGAATGCGTGAAGTGAAATAAGTCGTTTTGCTCCGAGTGAACACGTTAGACTTCGTTGTTCCCGAGACAAGGAAGTGAAGCTCCTTGAGTCACGACTTTTAAAGCGAGACAAACCAACGGATACCTCGTCCTGCTGGATTGAGAACCGTGTCGGTGTAGCAGGACATCGAAAATGAGACGGTGAATGGAGGAAATAAGGAGTATCAATCACCCACAGTTAAGTAACCCTTCTAGTTATAACAAACGTATGCTGGCCAGTGGTGTTATGTTGTAATTAGATAGGTTATGAGTGGTCCAGCTACATCAAGTGACCACCAGAGAACATCTGGTAAGTGGTGGGATTATGTACAAATGTTTTCCTTGATGGATGTATCCAGGTGTATCCTACCCCACCCCTTCATTCAGCTAAACTAATATAATCTATACAGTCCACAATTAATTAGTAGCACCGTACTTGTGGGTGCTATCCAATCCACACTGGTCTCGGATAGATATGGATAAGATTGTGAGGTCGAGGGGACCACTTGCCGCGACCAGGGGTGGTTAAGTTTTCTCACATGTCTACACGGGGTGACTACGGTAAACAATATGATTGTCTCCCAATGAGATTACTGGTATGTATATAATGTTGAGGTACATACAGGTAAGCACCCTAGAAAATTTTCCATAGTCATCATGGGCTTGGCCTCCCTAGTTTTGAAGGTTCTCATTATCCATCCTGTCATTTTTCTAGCAGATGCGATTGATACAATGTTATGGTCCTTGAAGGTGAGATCCTCCGACATAATCACTCCCAGGTCTTTGACGTTGGTGTTTCGCTCTATTTTGTGGCCAGAATTTGTTTTGTACTCTGATGAAGATTTAATTTCCTCATGTTTACCATATCTGAGTAATTGAAATTTCTCATCGTTGAACTTCATATTGTTTTCTGCAGCCCACTGAAAGATTTGGTTGATGTCCGCCTGGAGCCTTGCAGTGTCTGCAATGGAAGACACTGTCATGCAGATTCGGGTGTCATCTGCAAAGGAAGACACGGTGCTGTGGCTGACATCCTTGTCTATGTCGGATATGAGGATGAGGAACAAGATGGGAGCGAGTACTGTGCCTTGTGGAACAGAGCTTTTCACCGTAGCTGCCTCGGACTTTACTCTGTTGACGACTACTCTCTGTGTTCTGTTAGTGAGGAAATTATAGATCCATCGACCGACTTTTCCTGTTATTCCTTTAGTCGACTGGTGTGGGTCGCGTCCTGGGGGACAAGATTAAGGACCCCAATGGAAATAAGTTAGACAGTCCTCGATGACGCACTGACTTTCTTGGGTTATCCTGGGTGGCTAACCCTCCGGGGTTAAAAATTCGAACGAAATCCTATCCTATCCTATCCACTCCTCTTCCTCGGCTCTACGGATAATTTTTTAACTGTTTTTGGTGGGACTGAGCTTAGGTGGGGTGTGTGGGTGTTCCGGTCTGCTGGGGCTTGGCGAGGGGGTCCATCTGATCTAATTATTAACTTCTAATTCCTGTTTTTATTTACAAATGAACTCTTGTTTCTTTATTTGTTGCCCAGCTTTGAGCAACAAGTCTTCCCCGAACATCGAGAAATCGGGCTCGATACTGCGGAAGCTGTCAGTGGCCCTCAAACCCAACAAACAAACAAAAAATACGGTGAGTCTTGTGGAAATTATTTCTAAGGTTTCGAAAACAGTGGACATCCTATGTAAGATTCATTGCTATGTGTCTCAGACAGCATTACTCAATCTGTGCTGCTCTCTACTATACCTTCACCTCACCTGTGGAATTTATGAAGGCAATAATAACTGTACAAAGGTGCTGTAGCTGTGATGGCCCGGTGGCCTGGTGGCTAAAGCTCCCGCTTCACACACGGAGGGCCCGGGTTCGATTCCCGGCGGGTGGAAACATTTCGACACGTTTCCTTACACCTATTGTCCTGTTCACCTAGCAGCAAATAGGTACCTAGGTGTTAGTCGACTGGTGTGGGTCGCATCCTGGGGGACAAGATTAAGGACCCCAATGGAAATAAGTTAGACAGTCCTCGATGACGCACTGACTTTCTTGGGTTATCCTGGGTGGCTAACCCTCCGGGGTTAAAAATCCGAACGAAATCTTATCTTATCACTGGAACAAACAGTACACAATATGTACACACTTCCATTCTTCCAGAGTTTAAACTTACTCAGCATACAGAACATTCACTCATACTCTACATACTATATGTACAGGGCAATTTAAATATAAACCCAACTAAAAAACTTCCTAGAAAGCTACAAATGAACTCTGGCATAACGCAGGCTGCAAACACCACACCCCTCATGGAAGGTTCCTTGATGTTGGTGAGGGGCTCTTGATTTAGAGAATTGGATCTGTGCTCCAGTTCCCCGAATTAAGCCTGAATGCCTTCCACATCCCCCCCCCTGGTGCTGTATAATCCTATGGGTTTAGTGCTTCCCCCTTGATTATAATAATAATAATGCAAACACCACAGATTATTCCCCGTGTATGACAACCTAAATTAAAACTCAACAAGCATTAAAGAGTCAAAAAATTCGATAATTGCCAAAAATTCCAGATATTTATTATCAGCCAACTGCTTCATAAGGTGGGCCTGTGGCCTGGTAGGCAAAGCACTCTCTTCATGCTGAGGGTGGAAACATTGGGCGTGTTTCATTACACCTGTTGTCCTTGTTCACCCATCAGTAAAATGGGTACCTTGGTGTTAGCTAACTGGTGTGGGTCGCATCCTGGGACAAAATTAACTTAATTTTCCCGAAATGCTCTGGGAGAGATACATGATTATGTACACCTGGAAAATCCTAGAGGGACTAGTACCAAACTTGCACACGAAAATCACTCCCCACGAAAGCAAAAGACTCGGCAGACGGTGCAACATACCCCCAATGAAAAGCAGCGATGCCACTAGCACGATAAGAGACAACACAATAAGTGTCAGGGGCCTAAGACTGTTCAACTGCCTCCCAGCATACATCAGTGGAATTACCAATAGACCCCTGGCTGTGTTGTAGATGAATGGTTCGCAGAACCAACACGTTGATAAATTAGACACATGTGCAACTCTTGGGTATCTTTATTAAGGAAACGTTTCGCCACACAGTGGCTTCATCAGTCCATACACAGGAGAAACTTGAAGAACAGGAGGAGAATGAGGTAATCAGTCCCTCAACCTTGAGTCGATGTTGTCAGTCCATCAATCTTGAATAGAATACGGCATATCAGCGGAGAAGCAGCTTATAAACTGTAGGCAGGAGAGGTGCAGCAGTCGTAGGTGGTGTCACATTTGTCCAATGTGGAAGTAGGTCGTGCCCAAGGGTTAGGCAAGCGAAGAATTCCTAAGTATTAACATCCCAAGAAGTTGCAGTGTCTGACAGGATTGTAGATGAATGGTTCACAGAACCGACACATTGATAAACTAGACACAAGTTCTGTGAACCATTCATCTACAATCCTGTCAGACACTGCAACTAACTGGGATCTTAATACTTGGGAATTCTTCGCTTGCCTAACCCTTGGGTACGACCTACTTCCACATTGGACAAATGTGACACCACCTACGACTGCTGCACCTCTCCTGCCTACGGTTTATAAGCTGCTTCTCCGCTCATATGCCGTATTCTATTCAAGATTGATGGACTGACCACATCGGCTCAAGGTTGAGGGACTGATTACCTCATTCTCCTCCTGTTCTTCAAGTTTCTCCTGTGTATGGACTGATGAAGCCACTGTGTGGCAAAACGTTTCCTTAATAAAGATACCCAAGAGTTGCACATGTCAATTTATCACCCCTGGCTGTCTTCAAGCAGGCGCTGGACAGGCACCTAAAGTCAGTACCTGACCAGCCGGGTTGTGGTTCATATGTTGGATTATGGGCGGCCAGCAGTAGCAGCCTGGTTGATCAGGCCCTGATCCACCATGTGGCCTGGCCACAGACTGGGCCGCGGGGGTGTTGACCCCCGGAACTCTCCAGGTATTACAAGGGGCTTTCTATATAGTAGTATGTCATTGTCAGCTAGGCCTGTAATACCTTGTACATGTAGAAATAAAGATTATTACAACATTATGCTGTGCCATCTTCCATTTTACATGAGGGAGATTAAAGTCTCCAAGGAGTAAAATATTTGGTGTGGGATTTTCTAGTCTATCCAGATAAGTATCTATCTTCCTCAGCTGATCTGTGAATTCCTCAGCAGTTGATGATGGTGGTTTGTATACTAGGAGAATTACCAAATTCCTATTTTCAACTTTAATGCCTAGAATTTCTATTATATATCATTCGTTGAGTTCAGCACTTCTGTGCAACAGAAAGTATCCTTTACATAGATTCCTACTCCTCCCTGTGACCTATTGGTTCTATCACATCTATACATGTTGTGGTTTTCTATCTTTATCTCTCCGTCCAAAACATTCCTTGTGTTTGTTTCTGTAAATGCTCCAAATATGGCATTTGCTTCTGTTAGGAGCCCACTGACATAGTTAACTTTGTCATTTTTATTTGATTTCAAACCCTGAATATTTGCAAATATGAAGCAGGAATTACCATTTGGAATATTTTGTCTCACTTTGTTTCATTAGTACCACTGGTGATGTACTACCTGGTATGTCCTCTGGTGTACATGCCCCTGGTTTCTCCGGTAGTGGCTTCGCGTTTGGTTGCTTATTCGGCCTTGATGGGCTGAAGCCTGGTTTGGTATGCCCCATTTTACTGCCTACCTGTCCTCTCTGTATCATTCCCCCTGTTTGTCTCTTCCTTTGGTTCAATCTTTTCTCTTTTTGTCTAAAAAAGATTGCTGTTCAATTTCCCTTTCTCTGCTAACTCTGTATTGCCACGTTCCTTTTATATGGTGGTCTGGGCAGCTTAGGTCATAACATTCTCTGGAATGCATTGAAGCTTTACACATTACTGGATAGAAGTACCTGCACTCTTTGTTGAAATGACACTTTCCCCTCCTCAACATGTTGGCACATTTTCTGGTGTGTTTATTCCAGCAATCTCTGCCATATAGGCACATACCTTTTGCATACTAGTACTACTGTAACTGCAAATGTTTTGACTACCTATATTTACTGATTTTGTGTCATTCCCAAGTTCTGCCACCTGATCCGAGTTCTCTTGTTCACTTTCTTCTAGGCTAATTTCTTCCCTTTTTTCGTTTTCGTTTGTTCCTGCTCTAGCTTTCTCATCCTCCCTTTCCCTTTCCCTTTCCACTATGTTATGTATCCCTGTTTCATTCTTTTCCGACTTGCTCTGTATGATGTTTTCCACTCTTGCTTCCACTCCTTGGTTTTCACCTCTGTTTGCACTTTCCTCCTTTTCTTGTTCCTTATCCCTCGTTTTCCACTCTTTGTATAACTCTGGCAAGCTCCTTAGAAACTTCCTTATGCTTTCTAGGTTTTCACTTTTCAGTACCTCTCTTATGCTTAACCATCTGTCCCTCTCACTGGGGGAAATCCAGAAACGACCTTCATGTTTTAGGTCATTTGTCATGGTTGCATGAAGGTTTGTACATGATTTGTGTGATGTTTTACCACATATTTCACAATCATTGCCCCTCGTGTTTCTCCCCCAAAATTTTTCACATATGCAACAGATGTGAAAGACGTCTTCCCAGACCAAGCTGTATGCTAAGGACTTCGTAATATCATTTATTTTTTAATAAACAATGATTCCACAAGTCTTTGTAAATACGTATACCCACACTCAGGTCACTATTTTCATCCATAATAATTTCTAGTGTTAGTGTTTTTTCAACAAGTACACCACTGAAGTTCAGTAAATATATAGTATTTCCTGCGAGACATTTGTGATACGAACTGTGATACAGTATTTCCAGTCTTGAATATTCAGTCAGATAATAATTTAATTAATCCCACTTGTGAATTTATGACCACTGATATTCCTTGGTTTTTGATGTCGTGAGCAAGATCATCAGCATCACCCCCCTTCCTTGTCTATCTCTCTGTGGCACCCCCCATTACCCCTCTTTCCTGGTGTATAACCTCTCCCACAATAAAACACATTGTATAACATAACATTGTCCCGATCTTCAAGTAAGCAAAAAAGTTGTCTTGAAAAAAAAAACGTAAATTAATTATGTGTAAATGGTAATGGAACACTCATAAAGATTCCAATACATAATGGAAATGAAATAGAGATTCCAAAATATATTGCACTAAAAACGGATAACTATTGTGGAAGCACTGGAGCTTTTATGCTGCTTCGTCCCTTGCCACTATTCAGCATCCTACGTAGCCACCTATATTGCTTTTGCCTAGAAACACCACTCTTTGTGGGAGATTAGTGAAGGAAGAATTATAGGAAGAGACATCGCTTTTTAACTCTAAAATAAGTGTCACCAGTAATATTTTACCATACAGTTTTATTATCTTTTAATATATAACAGTAATTATAATAGTGTTAATATTTGATATATTTTCGGGGGGGTTATTTTCCAGAAGGATGGCTTACAATGACTTAAAAGATGAGATTTGCAATACTTGGCTGCAATTAACTGCTGAACAAATGGCACAAGTTCGTTTAGCTCTACTAGGAGTTTCTAGCTCAGTTGGGGAATTTCCACGAATGAGAGAGATCAGTAGATGTTCTGATCTATCATCTGCTCTTGTTCTGCTTGAAAAGTGGAAGCTTCTGACACCACAGAAGTAAGTATTATTCACAGTCATAAGTTTGTTGTGGCTTGGTAGAGTTGCAGTACAGTAACTTAATTATTATCTATATATGCCTCACCATTTCCCACTAAACAGCACAGTAACTGATATAGTGTCTCCTCCAAGTACACCTGTTTCCTTCAAGGGCTCTTAATTGAAGGAATTGAAGTTACCTTTCCCTTTCTTGGATCAGACCTAATTACCAGGTTCTGTATGACCCTTGCAGGTTAATCTTTTCCTCATGAATATAGTTATAATGTACAGCACATCTTCATACCCTACATTCCTCCATACTATTATCTTGCAGCATGTTGAAATCTTACTGTAGTCTGTCTCTGTCCTCTTTTGCTTTTATTCCTCTCATTAGATTTACATAATTGGCAGACAGTGATATATGTTTCAATCCCCCACTGAAAGTCAGACACACAGTAAAGTCTCAGTTAACACAAAGATGATGTTCCTAAAATATGGCATTTTACCTTAAATTATGTTAACTGGACTGAAGATTTGTGTTATTATTATTTTATCACACTGGCCGATTCCCACCAAGGCAGGATGGCCCGAAAAAGAAAAACTTTCACCATCATTCACTCCATCACTGTCTTGCCAGAAGGGTGCTTTACACTACAGTTTTTAAACTGCAACATTAACACCCCTCCTTCAGAGTGCAGGCACTGCACTATATTATATTCACACCACACATTGCCCTCAGACATGACATCTCCACTGCCTCCAGCCTTCTCCTCGCTGCAACATTCATCACCCATGCTTCACACCCATATAAGAGTGTTGGTAAAACTATACTCTCATACATTCCCCTCTTTGCCTCCAAGGACAAAGTTCTTTGTCTCCACAGACTCCTAAGTGCACCACTCACCCTTTTCCCCTCATCAATTCTATGATTCACCTCATCCTTCATAGACCCATCCGCTGACACGTGACACATTTGTGTGTACTCGCCTAATTGTGGTTGCAGGGGTCGAGACTCAGCTCCTGGCCCCGCCTTTTCACTGATCGCTACTAGGTCCTCTCTTTGCTTCCTGAGCTTTGTCATACCTCGTCTTAAAGCTATGTATGGTTCCTGCCTCCACTACATCACTTGCTAGGCTATTCCACTTCCTGACTACTCTGACTGAAGAAATACTTCCTAACATCCCTGTGACTCATCTGAATCTTCAGCTTCCAATTGTGACCCCCTTGTTTCTGTGTCCCCTCTCTGGAACATCCTGTCTCTGTCCACCTTATCTATTCCACACCATATTTTGTATGTCATTATTGTGTCTCCCCTGACCCTCCTGAACTCGTGTCGTCAGTCCGATTTCCCTCAACCTTTCATCGTAGGACATTCCTCTGAGCTCCAGAATTGGCCTTGTTGCAAACCTTTGTACTTTCTCTAGCTTCTTGATGTGCTTGACCAGGTGTGGGTTCCAAACTGGTGCTGCATACTCCAGTATGGGCCTGATGTAGACAGTGTACAGTGGCTTGAACGATTCCATACTAAGGTATCAGAGCACTATTCTCAGGTTTGCCAGGCGCCTATTTGCTGCAGCAATTATCTGGTTGATGTGTGCCTCCAAAGACGTGCTCGGTGTAATGGTCATCCCAAGATCTTTTTCCTTGGGTGAGGTTTGCAGTCTTTGTCCACCTAGCCTATACTCTGTCTGCGGTCTTCTTTGCCCTTCCCCAATCTTCATGACTTTGCATTTGGCAGGGTTGAATTCAAGGAGCCAGTTGCTGGGCCATGTGTCCAGCCTGTCCAGGTCTCTTTGTAGTCCTGCCTGATCCTCATCTGATTTAATTCTTCTCATTAACTTCACATCATCTGCAAACAGGGACACTTCAGAGTCTATCCCTTCCATCTTGTCATTCACATATATCAAAAATAGCACTGGTCCTAGGACTGACCCCTGTGGGACCCTGCTCATCACAGGCGCCCATTGTGATACCTCATCACGGACCATGACTCGTTGTTGCCTCTGTCAGGTATTCTCTGATCCATTGCAGTGCCCTTCCTGTTATACGCACCTGATCCTCCAGCTTCTGCTCTAATCTCTTGTGAGGAACTGTGCCGAAGGCCTTCCTGCAGTCCAGGAAAATGCAATCAACCCACCCATCTCTCTCGTGACTTACTTCTGTTACTTTATCATAAAACGCCAGAAGGTTTGTGACACAGGATTTGCCTTCCGTGACTCCATGCTGGTTGTTGTTTATAATCTTGTTCCATTCCAGGTGCTCCACCACTCTCTTCCTGATAATCTTCTCCATGACTTTACATACTATACACGTCAGAGACACTGGTCTGTAGATTAGTGCCTCGTTTCTGTCTCCTTTCTTAAAAATGGGGACTACATTTGCCATCTTCCATACCTCAAGTAGTTGCTCAGTTTCAAGGGATGCATTGAAGATTGTGGTTAATGGCACACACAGTGTCTGCTCCTACTCTAAGGACCCACGGGGAGATGTTGTCCGGTCCCATTGCCTTTGAGGCATCAAGGACGCTTAGCAGCTTCTGCACCTCCTCCTCCATTGTTTGTGTGTCATCCGACACTTGTTGGTATATTCCCTATTGATGTGTGAGCTCTCCTGTAGTATATGGTTTCAGGGATCAAGTCCTAGATCCTGGCCTTACCTCTCACCTTACCACTTGCCACAATGGGCCTTGTACCTTCCTTTAACAACTCATTGCTCATACCAGCTATAATGAAACCAAAAAGGTGAACTGAAACGAGTGCAACCACAATTGATCATATATGGACAAATATATTAGCTCCTCTCAAGGCAGGGATAATCACAGACAGGATTACTCATCACTACCCCACCTTCCTTATAACAAACATTTGTAAGCTACCACTTAAATATGGTAATATCTTATTTCATCTCCATGAAGAGACATCCATAAATAACTTCACTACAGCACTAAGTTACATTGCCTGGAACTCCTAAAGATATCACTCTGGATGACTATCATTAAACACACATGGTGTTTGGGAACAGAGCAACAAATGTCCATCTAAATGTTATGATTAATGCTTCTCCCCTTGAAAACAAAATGAAGGAAACTTTCTAGGTCTGTTCCTTGTCTGCAACTTGAAATTCAACACCCATATCCAACACATTAAAAAAAAAAATTATCCAAAACAGTTGGCATCCTCTCCAAGATACATTATTATGTACCTCAAACAGACCTGCTCATATTATATTGCTCCCTAATCTATCCCTACTTTACCCATGCTATTTGTGCTTGGGGATTCACTACAGCAAATCACCTTAAGAGAATAATAATAATTCAAAAAGCAGCAGTATGAATGATCACACTTTCTGCTCCAGACAGCACACTTCCCTACTATTCAGAAGCCTAAACCTACTAAATATATTTAACATTCATTCATTCTACTGTACTTTCTACATAAACAGGACATTAACTTCTGATATCAATCCTGACCTGAAACGCTTTCTTGATATTTACCACAGAACCTATAGACATAATACTAGACAGACATTTCTATGATATTCCTCATGTCCAGCTTAACCTTTGTAAAATCTTGTTGTGCATAAAAGAACCCAAAATGTGGAACTCCCTACCTGATAACTCACGAGTCTCCCTACCCTCCAGCCGCTTCAAAGCTACTGTAATAAAAAAAACACCTTTCTCTCGTGTTCCTAGTAACAATTAACAACACTGAACAATTCTTTCAACCTCATATATGTATAAAAGCTATGTATTTAAAAATTAAAACCACAACTTTATGACATGGTTATTTCTGTGCACACCAACCAAAGTGTTGGTGTGTACAGAAATAACCATGTCATAAAATTGAGGTTTTAATTTAGACTGCATAGTTTATTATATCTAGGTAACATGAAATTGTAATAACATGATGGCAAACAAATCATTGAATGAGTAGGGCTGGAACCCAGGGCAGGCTAGCCCTACAACTCACAGGCCAGTGTTCTTATGCACTGGTCCATGCCCACCTAACAAGATTCATCCAATTATGTGTATTTCTCTACACCATAGGAATATTAGCATGGGCCCCACTGTGACCACAAATGAAGGTTTTTACAGATGAATCCCACACCAGCATGGCTGTGGCATGCTCTAGCTCAAGTCCCCTCAAAGTCACCATCATGACTCAAAATCCTATTAGCATGCCACAGCCATGCTAGTGTTGGATTTTTCTGTAAAAGCCTGCATTTGTGGTCACAGTGGGATTCATGCTAACATTCTATGGGGTATAGAAATACAGTATACCTTGTTGGATGAATCTTGTTAGGCCAGCATGGGCCAGTTATTAATAAGCACACTAGCCTACAAGTTTTAGGACTCGCTTCCCATGAGTTCGAACTCCACCCAGTCCTTGCTTTGATACCCAGGAAAAACAAGTATTATACAAGATTTTACTCTGTAATTTTATTTAAAATTTATAATCAGAATTTCTGTTGAAGTAATAAAATTGAAACTTCATCCTCAGAGTTGACATTCTACTATGGCTGACTGAGCAAGTTGGACCCCACACACACATGGTGAGAGCACGCATAGAGCAGTACAAGAAGGTTTCTCTTCTTCCTTGCACCCATGAGGATGAAAGGCAATCTGTTATGCAGAATATTAGTGTTCATCCTGATCCACCTCTTTATAATCCAGTCTTTGACGAGGGTAAGTATTTAGTTCATATATGGGCTTCTTATATATTTCTTACTGTGTTGAAATGGAATAACCTATTGAACATAGTATAGCACTGTAAATTTAGAATCTGATGCAGTACTGTAAAGAATCAGACCATTTGTCTTGATTCTCAGAATATGGCTGTCTAGTTTGAAGGTGGTCTGATAGTTTGGCGGCAGATTGGTGTATGGTCTGGCTATTGATTCCAGCTTACTACTTGAAAATATCAAAACCATGGTAGGTTTATGATTGTGTCAAGGCCATTACTAATGATGGTTCTGCTAACAAAGATGTTGATAGTTTTTTATGAATGGGTTTGCTACTGGTTCATAGAAAGTGTTCCCTTCTCTGATATTATTTTGATGGAAATGCCAAACTATATGAAATGGGAACTAACTGTTTATTATACTTGTGAGTGGATAAACAAATTAAAACACCATTTTATTGTAAACTTCAGACAGGAAAGCATCTGCAGATAAGGTTGGTAGTGACTACTTTCTAAAAAAATTTACTAGGTTAGTAGAAGAATAGAATTTAATTCCTGATCAAATATATAATGTTGGTGAGACACATTTTACTGTGCACACAGAACTGCAAGATATTCTGTCATTTCCATTATGAGAAGATTGACTGGTAAGATGAGATAAATAAGGTTTGTTTGGATTTTTGACCTGTAGGGTTAGCCACCTGTGATAACCCAAGATAATCAGTGCATCATTGAGGAGTGTATTGTCTTACTTCCATTGGTGTCTTTTAATCTTGTCCCTCCCAGGATGCAACCCAGCCGACTAACATCCAGATACCTACATATTGTAAGTTGAACAGGGACAGCAGGTGTAAGGCAACATGCCAAACATTTCCACTCGTGCCAGGAAGTGAACCATGAACACTCAGTGCATGAGGCAAGTGTGTTGCCAGCCAAGCCAAGAAGTTTCTTTTTAGGATTTTGCCGCCAAAGTTTATTGTGCAGCCCATATCCGTCCTGTGAATGATAGCACAAGAGCATATGGATACTCAAAAGGCCTAGGAACTAGGCCCCAAAAGGATTTATAAGAGTACATCTGGATTTATATCTACAGTTCACTTATCTGTTGAAATCAAATTTAGGACATTTGCTTAATACATGTATATTTGGTATCCTAATTGCTTTACATGATGGTAGGATTGCTGGTGTCTTTTTTGTCTCATAAACATGCAAGATTTCAGGTATGTCTTGCTACTTCTACTTACACTTAGGTCACACTACACATACATGTACAAGCATATATATACACACCCTGCTGGGTTTTCTTCTATTTTCTTTCTAGTTCTTGTTTATTTCCTTGGCCCTCTTCTCTTTCTCCTATACATAAATGACCTACCAAATGCTTTGCAATTACTCAAACCCACACTATTTGCAGATGACACTACATATGTCTTCTCCCACCCGAGCCCAGTCACGCTAGCCAATACTGTAAATACCGAATTACAGAAAATATCTACCTGGATGAGGACTAACAAACTTACACTAAACATTGACAAAACCTACTTCATTCAGTTTGGTAACAGAGCTACAGATGTCCCTCTTAACATAATGATAAACGGATCACCTATCACAAAGCTAACAGAGGGAAAATTCTTAGGAATCCACCTTGATAATAGACTCAAATTTCATACACATATACAACAAATTTCTAAAAAAATTTCCAAGACTGTAGGCATACTATCGAAGATATGGTACTATGCTCCACAGTCAGCCCTCCTGGCCCTATATCACTCACTTATTTACCCCTATCTCACCTATGGAATTTGTGCATGGGGCTCAACAACAATTAACCATCTCAGACCACTAATTACCCAACAAAAGGCTGCAGTTAGAATGATAACAAATTCTCACTATAGGCAGCACACTCCACCAATATTCAATACACTAAACCTACTCACCATACAAAACATCCATACTTATTACTGCACCTATTACATACATAGAACACTTAACTCTGATATTAACCCTCCCCTCAAACATCTCTTGCCAACCTCAACAGAACACATGACCATAACACAAGGCACAGATCACTATTTGATGTTCCTCGTGTCCATCTCACACTATGCAAAAACTCAATGCACATAAAAGGCCCTAAAATCTGGAATTCATTACCTGTAAATATAAAAGAAACACTACCTGTTTATAAATTCAAGTCTCTTCTCAAAGATCACTTACTCACCCAAAACCAAATAAATACTGAATAACTCAACCTTATAAATTGTATATCTTAAATGTTTCTCACAATTATATCACATAAATGTTAAACCTAAAACCCAATCTAACTTTACTATTTTTTTAAATAAACTACCTAACAGAATTCTCCATACGACTGAATGTACATCAATGCATGCAACCATATGACCTGTCTTTGTAATACTCACTTGTGCTTTATAGTAATCTGTTTACATTAATGTTTTATCACTGATTTCATCATTGCTTAGTTAATCTTAAGTTAATTTTAAGCCAGCCCGTAATGCTATGCATAGTATTAGTGGCTTTGGCATGCTGCTCTTATCTGTATTTTTTTTTGTACCTCTGTATGTGTGCTCAAATTGTAATAAATAAATAAATAATAAATAAATAAATAAGGAACTGGAACAGAATTCTTCCTCCGTAAGCCATGCGTGTTGTAAGAGGCGACTAAAATGCCGGGAGCAAGGGCCTAGTAACCCCTTCTCCTGTATAAATTACTAAATTTAAAAAGAGAAACTTTCGTTTTTTTTTTGGGGCCACCCTGCCTTGGTGGGATACGGCCAGTTTGTTGTAGGGGATGTGTAGATCAAGTGTTTACATTGAAGCATATATGTGAACAGTATTTAGATAAAGGTAGGGAAGTTTTTATTGCATTTATGGATTTAGAAAAGACATATGATAGTGGATAGGGGAGCAATGTGGCAGATGTTGCAAGTGTATGGAATAGGTGGTAAGTTACTAAATGCTGTAAAGAGTTTTTATGAGGATAGTGAGGCTCAGGTTAGGGTGTGTAGAAGAGAGGGAGACTACTTCCCGGTAAAAGTAGGTCTTAGACAGGGATGTGTAATGTCACCATGGTTGTTTAATATATTTATAGATGGGGTCGTAAAAGAAGTAAATGCTAGGGTGTTCGGGAGAGGGGTGGGATTAAATTATGGGAAATCAAATACAAAATGGGAATTGACACAGTTACTTTTTGCTGATGATACTGTGCTTATGGGAGACTAAAGAAAAATTGCAAAGGCTAGTGGATGAATTTGGGAGTGTGTAAAGGTAGAAAGTTGAAAGTGAACATAGAAAAGAGTAAGGTGATGAGGGTATCAAATGATTTAGATAAAGAAAAATTGGATATCAAATTGGGGAGTAGTATGGAAGAAGTGAATGTTTTCAGATACTTGGGAGTTGACATGTTGGCGGATGGATTTATGAAGGATGAGGTTAATCATAGAATTGATGAAGGAAAAAAGGTGAGTGGTGTGTTGAGGTATATGTGGAGTCAAAAAATGTTATCTATGGAGGCAAAGAAGGGAATGTATGAAAGTATAGTAGTACCACCACTCTTATATGGGTGTGAAGCTTGGGTTGTGAATGCAGCAGCAAGGAGGTCATTGGAGGCAGTGGAGATGTCCTGTCTAAGGGCAGTGTGTGGTGTAAATATTATGAAGAAAATTCGGAGTGCGGAAATTAGGAGAAGGTGTGGAGTTAATAAAAGTGTTAGTCAGAGGGCTGAAGAGGGGTTGAGGTGGTTTGGTCATTTAGAGAGAATGGATCAGTAGAATGACATGGAGAGCACTTAAATCTGTAGGAGAAGGAAGGCGGGGTAGGGGTCGTCCTCGAAAAGGTTGGAAGGAAGGGGTAAGGGAGGTTTTGTTGGCGAGGGGCTTGGACTTCCAGCAGGCGTGCATGAGCGTGTTCGATAGGAGTGAATGGAGACGAATGGTATTTGGGACCTGACGATCTGTTGGAGTGTGAGCAGGGTAATATTTAGTGAAGGGATTCAGGGAAACCGGTTATTTTTATACAGCCGGACTTGAGTCCTGGAAATGGGAAGTACAGTGCCTGCACTCTAAAGGAGGGGTTTTGGGATATTAGCAGTTTGGAGGGATGTGTTGTGTATCTTTATACATATATGCTTCTAAACTGTTGTGTTCTGAGCACCTCTGCAAAAACAGTGATTATGTGTGAGTGAGGTGAAAGTGTTGAATGATGATGATAGTATTTTCTTTTTGGGGATTTTCTTTCTTTTTGGGTCACCCTGCCTCGGTGGGAGACGGCCGACTTGTTAAAAAAAAAAATATATACATATTTATTTATTTATTTTTGTATATAAAGAAGTTCAAGCACATGTATGATTGCATCATTTGTACTTTTTCTTGGCTTAAATCCAAACTAGCAGGGGTTATGTATGTTGTGGGATACAAAGTAGGAATAAACTTGCTTGTGAATGATTTTTTCAAAGATTTTAGATAAAAGGAGTAGGTTTGATATAGGTATGTGTTTATTTAAATCAGTAGGATCACCTCCTTTGTGGATCGGAGTAACCCTTGCTGTCTTGAGTAGGGATGGGAAGGTTAAAGATTCACTGGACTTGTTAAAAAGTGTTGCAATAATGGGTGACAACAAATGAGAAGATTTTTATACACAAATGGTGGTAAGCTATTTGGGTCTCCTGCCTTGTTCTTTAGTGTTTTGATGATGAGTGAGATTTGTTGGGGCCAGGAATAGAGTATTTGGGTAGTTACCAGTGAGGTAGTTTTTTGGTTGTGTGTTTGAGCTTGGGATTTTGCTTGCTAGTGTTGTTCCTACAGTCGAGAAAAAGATGTTTAGTTCCTTGGCAGTGTCTGCCTCCTGGATGAGAGGTTCATTTGGTTTTGTTAAGTTAATCACTTTTTTTTTGAGGCAGTTTCCCAGATCCTAGAATTTCAGAGAGGGTTTTCCAGGTCTTTTTCACATCCCCTTTAATGTCATAAATTCTGTTTTCGTAATACATTTTTTTGCCCTTCTTATTAGATTATTAAGTGTTGACGAGTAACGTTTCATCTGCTGCTTCATTATTTGACCTATTCTGTACTGTTTTTCATTACAATGGACCCTTGGTTACTGGCTGTACCGCTTATCGGCCAGCTCAGTTGTCGGCTGTTTTTTTTTGGTTTCTGGTTATCAGCCATTATTTCGCTTATTGGCCATATGGGACGCATCAACCCGCCTCCACCTTCGTGAGTCAGTCTGGCTGTCTCTGGGAGAGTGGGGATACTTCTGCTCATTCATCCAAACATCAAGGAAGCTAATGTTGTGAAAGGGAGTTTAGCAGGGAGTGTAGCAGGCAAGCAGGGAGTGTAGCAGGCAAGCAGAGTGTAGCAGGCAGGCAGGGAGTGTAGCAGGCAGGCAGGCAGGCAGGCAGGGAGTGTAGCAGGCAGGCAGGCAGGCAGGCAGGGAGTGTAGCAGGGAGGCAGGACCCCAGTGGAAATACATAAGTCATTCTGTCTGACTTTTTTTTTTGTTATCCTAGGTTCTTTACACATATGCTGTGGAAGGGAGGCAGGGAGTGTAGCAGGGAAACAGGGAGTGTGGAAGGGAGGCAGAGAGCATAGCAGGGGAACAGGGAGTGTGGAAGAGAGGCAGGGAGTGTAGCAGGCATGCAGGGAGTGTAGCAGGCATGCAGGGAGTGTAGCAGGCATGCAGGGAGTGTAGCAGGCATGCAGGGAGTGTAGCAGGCAGGGAGGGAAGTAACCCCAGAGAGGGCTTTGATAGCTGAAGTCCTTATGGAGGGGGGATTCCCTTTCCAAACAATAATCAGTCCTCTCTTTCTCCTCCTCCCTGTCTTCCATAAGCCAACAAGAGTCTTCAATAAAGGTATGTAATAGTGATTTAAATGTTCATTTATTTATTTTATTTAGTTCTCATTGTTTTGTGTATGTAAAACTATAATTAACCCTTTCAGGGTCCGTGCCGTAGATCTACGGCTTTGAGTTGAGAGTCCAAACCGTAGCTCTGTACCATGAGCTCAGCTCAGCTCTGATAAATTTGGGCCTAGATATGAGAGAATTCATCTATGTGGTATGTGTGCACCACATATAACAAATCCTGCAGCACGCAGTGCATAATGAGAGGAAAAAACTGAGACCGTAATTTTCGATTAAAACAGCAACTTTGCAGTGTTTTTCGTATGTTTTTTATAGTTGTATTTGTGATTTCTTGGTCTCATTTGATAGAATGAAAGATATATTACAGAAATGGAGATGATTTTGATTGGTTTTAGTACTGGAAATGGCTTGAAACCGAGCTCAAAGTAGAGGAAATGTTAAATTTTTGCCAATGTTCAAGAGTAAACAAATGACCTCACACGTCTAATACACACCAGCTGGTGGGTCTAATATACGTTCACAAATGTGGTGATATTATTTATACAATTGTTACAGTATTGCATAACAGTAAATCTTCTAATTTTTGGTTTGAATAAAAATTCATAATGTGAATAAAAAATCAAAATGGAATTCATTTGTAAAGTCTCAAAATGTGACTAATGAACAGAGGAAATGTTAGTTTAGTGCCAGGAATGCCTGCATTGTTTATTCTGGACCCTATTTTGAAATTGGAATATTTTGAACTTTGTGTTAATTTGGCCAGATTACCATTTTCCAATCACTTTATTTTGTAGTTGACGTGGTGATTTCTTGTGCTCAGTCGATAGAACAAAAATAATACTAGTGGAATAGCTAAGAATTTGGTCGACTGGAATAATGTAATTGGCCTAAAATGGGAGTTGGTCGGCAAAATCGCCGATGCATAAATATTGCTGACACAGTGAAATTCGCGAGAGCATAATTTTGTCAGTTTTCCATCAAATTTCGTACTTTTTGTTTTATTACCTTCTGAAAAAGATTCTATACCATTTCATATGAAAAAATAACAAAATTATTTTTTGAAAATTCTTGGACCCTGGTGCTCACTTTGAAATTTGGCCTCTGGACCCTGAAAGGGTTAATCTTTAGAAAATGTATTTTTTGTTAATAATTTTGGGTGTTTAGAACAGATTAATTGTATTTATATTAATTCTTGTGGGAAATATTATTTCGGTTTTAGGCCATTTCGAATTTAGCCCGACCTTCTGGAATGGATTACAGCTGATAACTGAGGGTCCACTGTACATGTTTTTTGTCAATGGAGTTGATGCTGTTTGTGAGCCAGGGGCTGTTTAGTCTATTGGCAGTGATCTGTTTTGTTTTTATTGGACAATGTATGCAAAGCTGTGTGTGGTTTTCACCATAGTGTGTATAGGTATGTGTACTCTGCCACAGCAACCAGCCTGGAGCTGCTTACTCACAACTCACTTCTTCCTCAGTACTGCATCACATATTTCATGAATGACTACAGAAGAGTTTTTCAGACAAATGTTCTTTCTTGCAGTGTGTGAATACCTGAGTGAAAACTTAAGAGGACGTTGGGCAGACCTGGGACGCTCTCTTGGCTTGGCTAGTTTTGTCAGTGAATTGTTTCGTGAACCTGCCACACGACAAAAAGATAAAATATATCAGGTAAATTTCCAGACATAGAACAACATATGTTGGAAACTCATTTATACCATCATTCTGAATATGTGGTAGTTTAACATAGAGCAACACAGCTTAGTTATTGCTAAATAATTTTTTTTAAACAAATCAACCATCTCCTATCAAGGCAGAGTGATCCCCAAAAAAATGAAAGTTCATTTACCATCACTTACTCAACAGCTGTCTTGCTAGAAGTGTGCAGACATAATTTAGATGAACTTCTGAACTGCAATATTCCCTTCTACGTAGTCTGGCACTCTGCTTTTTTCCTTCTACAGTTTAGCACTCTGCTTCTCACCTTCTACATAGTCTAGCACTCTGCTTTCCACCTTCTACATAGTCTAGCATTCTGCATTCCACCTTCCCTATAGTCTAGCACTCTCCTCCCCACCTTCTACATAATCTAGCATGCTGCTTCCCACCTTCTATGTAGTCTACCACTCTGCTTTCCACCTTCTACATAGTCTAGCATTCTGCTTTCCACCTTCTACATAGTCTAGCACTCTGCTTCCCACCTTCTACAGTCTAGCACTCCGTTTTCCACCTTCTACATAGTCTAGCACTCTGCTTCCCACCTTCTACATAGTTTAGCACTCTGCTTCTCACCTTCTACATAGTCTAGCACTCTGCTTCCCACCTTCTACATAGTTTAGCACTCTGCTTCTCACCTTCTACAAAGTCTAGCACTCTGCTTTCCACCTCCAGGACTAAAATTTGGCTAACTGTTTTTCCATAATCTCTTCATTAATGTTACCATGTTAAATTATTTTATGCTTTATTTTTATGCTTCACTCCCCATTCCCATACTTTCATGGACCTTACTCCCCCCCCCATCATCAATCGTCACTTCCCGGAACACCTGCATATCCTCTCCCACCTGCCTCTACCCATTCCCACACCAGTGCCATGCGAGATATACAGGGGGTGAGGGGAACGTGGATCGTATAACGGGTGAAGGGAATATGGGACTTACAATGGGTGAAGGGAACACATGTTGTCTACAGAGAGTACAGGTAATGAGAAAGGTATTAAAGAGGTATGCGGTAGATTAAAGAGTGCCATGTGAGTATGCAGCAAAAGTTTGTGGGTATAGGAGGATGAGTGTTCGTGGGAAGAGGAGCAAGTGATGGATTGAAGAGGTAAGGGAGAAAAGGTTGGCATATGAGAGATTATTTTACAATGTACACATGGTATACAGTGGATGAAGTGTATAGAGAGAAAAGGAGAAGTTAAAAGATTGGTGAGGGAGTGGAGATGGAGAGCAGGTGATTTTTTGTGAGGATTTATCAATAAATTTTGCTGAGAATAAGAAAATGTTTTGGAGGGAGATTAATAAGATAAGAAAGCCCAAGGAATAAATGAATTTCACAGTTAAAACCAAAAGTGGAAAGATGTTAGATGGGGAGGTGGTGGTACAGTATGACTTCGTAAATGGTCCAAGTTGGACCGAAATGTTGTCGTAAGCTCCTCTCTTCTATGTGCAGGTTATTTGTGTATTGTTCCAGTCATGGTGTTGTGCCTTTTTTTGTTATTTATGTTATGGGAAGATGTTAGATGGGGAGGTGGCTGTACTGGGAAGATGTTAGATGGGGAGGTAGGGGTACTGGGAAGATGCTAGACGTGGAAGTGGCTGTAGTACTTGGAAGATGTTTGATAGGGAGATGGAAGTACTGGGAAGATGTTAGATGGGGAGGTGGGGGTACTGGGAAGATGTTAGATGGGGAGGTAGGGGTACTGGGAAGATGTTAGATGGGGAGGTGGGGGGTACTGGGAAGATGGAGAGAATATTTTGAGGAGTTATTAAATGTTAATTAGGAAAGAGGCAGTAAATTCATGCACTGGGTAGGGAGGTATAACATCTTGTAGGAGTAAGGCAGTGGGTAGAATGAAAGCAGGTTAAGTAACTGTGATAGATGAGATAAGGACAAAATTGTTGAAAGCAAGTGGGGATACAATCTTGAAGTAGTTGGTGTATTTATTCAGTTTATGCATGAAAGTAGGGAAGATACCTTAGGATTGACAGAAAGAAAGTAGGATTTCAGAGGAACAAGGAGGATTGAGGAAGGGTAGGGGATGTCTAAACCAAGTGAACTGCTCTTGGATAAAGGTAAGGACCTTTTTGTTGCAGTTTTGGATTTAGAAAAGGCATGTGATAGGGTGGATAGGAGAGCAATATGGCACATGTTATAAATGTATGGAATAGGTGCTAGGTTACTAAATGCAGTAAAAAGTTTTTATGTAAATAGTGAGGCTCAGGTTAGTATTTGTAGGAGAGAGGGACATTACTTCCAGTAAAAGCATGCTGTAGACAAAGATGCTTGGTGTCACCGTAGTTGTTTAG
Organism: Cherax quadricarinatus; assembly: GCF_038502225.1. Classification (NCBI taxonomy): domain Eukaryota; kingdom Metazoa; phylum Arthropoda; class Malacostraca; order Decapoda; family Parastacidae; genus Cherax; species Cherax quadricarinatus. Next base: position 9,148,528 of record NC_091304.1, on the reverse strand, counting down.
CATATTTATAGACGGGGTTTTAAAAGTGAATGCTAGGGTGTAGGGAACAGGTGTGGCATTAAAAGATAATTTATTTTTTATTATTTTTATTTAAACCGGCCATTTCCCACCAAGGCAGGGTGACCCAAAAAAGAAAAAACACTTTCATTATCACTCACTCCATCACTGTCTTGCCAGAGGCATGCCTACACTACAGTTCAAACATTGCAATATATATTTGCCCCTCTTTCAGAACACAGGCACTGTACTTTCCACTTCCAGGACTTGAGTCTGGCTAACCGGTTTCCCAGAATCTTTTCATAAATGTTACATTGCTTTCACTCCAACAACATGCCAAGTCATAAAACCTATTTGCCTCCACTTGTTCCTATCTAACATGCTCACACACATTTGCTGTAAGTCCAAGCCCTCCATACACAAAACCTTCTTTACCCATTCCCTCCAACCTTTCCTACGCTGACCCCCTACCCCACCTTTCTTCCACTGCAAATTTATACGCCCTCCAAATCACTCTTATTTCGTTCCATCCTTTCTAAATATCCGAACCACCTCAACAACCCCTCCTCAGCCCTCTAGATAATACTTTTAGAAACCCTGCACCTCCTAATCTCCAGGCTACGGATTCTCGATGACCTTGCTCTTTAGGGAGATTCTTAACCCCTTGACTGTCGCAACCCCAAATACTGAGGTGTCTCCTGGTGTTGCAAAATCCCCCCCCCAAAAAATTATTTTATGAAATGATAGAGAATCTTTTCCTGATTGTACTGACACCAAAAGAACGAAATTTGATGGAAAACTGACGGGATTACGCTCTCGTGAAGTTAGCAACCTCGGTGATATTTACGAATCGGCGATTTCGCCCACATTGAGCCCTATTTTCGGCTAATTTCATTGTTCCAGTCATCCAAACTCATAGCTATTTCTTTAGAACTCCATTTTTTCTATTGATTTAGTACAAGAAACTGCCCATTTACCAATTTCAACTACCCAATAACGTGGTCAGAAATTTGCAATTTGGCCAATTTCACAGAAGTGCGTGGTTACAGGAAACTGGGTGTAGGAGGGAGGAAGAGCGATTGGTGGAATAATGAGGTAAAGAGAGTAGTAAGAGAAAAAAAAGTAGCATATGAGAAGTTTTTACAAAGTAGAAGTGGTACAAGGAGGGAGGAGTATATGGAGAGAAAGTGAGGTTAAGAGAGTGGAGAAGGAATGTAAAAGGAGAGCAAATGAGAGAGTGGGTGAGATACTATCAACAAATTTTGCTGAGAATAAGAAAAAGTTTTGCAGTGAGATTAATAATTTAAGAAAACCTAGGGAACAAATGGATTTGACAGTTAAAATTAGGACAGGAGAGTTATTAGATGGGGAGTTGGAAGTATTGGGAAGATGGAGGGAATATTTTGAGGAACTGTTAAATGTTGAAGATAGAGAAGCTGTGATTTCATGCATCGTGCATGGAGGATTAACATCTTGTAGGAGTGAGGAAGAACCAGTTGCGAGTGTGGTGGGTGGTGCGTGAGGCAGTGGGTAGAATGAAAGGGGGGGGGTAAAGCAGTTGGGATTGATGGGATAAAGACAGAAATATCAAAAGCAGGTGGGGATATAGTTTGGAATGGTTAATGTTTTTATTTAAGAAATGTATGGAAGAGAGGAAGGTACCTAGGGATTGACAGAGAGCATGCATAGTTCCTTTGTATAAAGGCAAAGGGGACAAAATAGTGTAAAAATTATGCAGGAGTAAGCTTGTTGAGTATACCTGGTAAAATGTATGGTAGAGTTATTACTGAAAGAATTAAGAGTAAGACGGAGAGCAGGATCATGAGCAGGATATGAGAGTGATGCCGGAAGTAGAAAGAAAAAGTTTAAACATGCATAAGTGTGTTATATAGGAGCGAATGGAGATGAATGGTTTTTATGACTTGCTGTTGGAGTGTGAGCAAAGTAACATTTATGAAGGGATGCAGAGAAACCAGTTAGTTGGACTTAAATCCTGGAGGTAGGAAGTACAGTGCCTGCACTCTGGCGGGATGTTGATATGTTGCAGTTTTTTAACAAGTGTAGGCATGCCTTTGGCAAGACAGTGATGGAGTGAATGGTGATGAAAGTGTTTCTTCTTTTTTGAGTCACCCTGCCTTGGTGGGAAGCGGCCAGTGTGTTAATAAAAGAATAAAAGAGGGTAATATCCCTGAGTATAGTGGTATTAACACTGTTGTATGGGTGTGATGCATGAGTTTTAAACATTCTGAATCTAGGTGCAGGCTGTGTGGAAAATCAAATGTTTTCTGAGTTTAACATACTTGAGGGAGTGACAAGCCATTAATGGCTTATCACTCCCACAAGTATGTTAAACTTGGAAAACATTTGATTTTCCACAGGTGGGAGGCAGTGGAAATGTTGTGTTCGAAGATGATGCGAGTTGTGAGTATCGTGCAGAGAATTCTGAGTGAGAAGTTTAGAAGGTATGAGGGCTACCAAAAATATAACTCAAGAGTGCTGAGGAGGGGTTGTTGAGGTGGTCTGGATACTTAAAGAAGATGGAGCAAAATAGGATGACTAGGAAGGTGTATCTATCTGGGGTAGAAAATTAAAGGGGTAGGGGTCATCCCAGGAAGGGTTGGTACCAGCTGTTGGAGTGTGAGCAAGGTAACATTTGTGAAGAGATTCAGAGGAACCTGTTAGCTGGACTTGTGTTGTAGAGGTGGGAATAACAGTGCCTTCATGTAAATGAGCAGTGAGGATGTTGCAGTTCAGTGGGCCATCTGGACTGTAATGTCAGCATGCTTCTGGCAAGACAGCAATTAAATGAATGATGATGAATGTATTACTTACTCTTTTTCTGTCACCCCTCCTCAGTGAGACAGTGTATTAAAAAAAAATTATATTTAGTTTCATTTATTTAAAGTATTGTTTCTCTTCTGTAACTCAGCCTGTCTTGGTTACATTTATTTTGCTCATTTACTAGGTCTTAATTTACTGAATGTAAGGTTTCCACAAACACTTGATCACAAAATTATTTTGTGTTTAATAATACCTGGTTGTCTTTGTACTGTTGCAGATTTTAGAAGAATATAGAAGGCAGGTGGAAGGTGACCCAGTCACAGGTCTTTTGCAGGCTCTAGAGAGCTGTGGCCTTAATCGCCAGCGCAGTCATATACTTGAGGAAATTCTTACTTAGTTACTGGTAAGATATTAGGAACTTGTAATTTGAATAAAAAAATGTTGTATCTGTAGGAATACCTTGTGGTGGTGGCAATTTTAATGTCTCTGTAACAGTTTCTTTACAATAATGTGAAATTTCCTCCACATAGTAGGTAGTAGGTTGGTAGACAGCAACCACCCAGGGAAGTACTACCGTCCTGCCAGATGACTGTGAAACAAAAACCTGTAACTGTTTTGCATGATGGTAGGATTGCTGGTTTTCTTTTTCTGTCTCATAAACACACTAGATAACAGGGATATCTTGCTACTCCTACTTACACTTTGGTCACACTTCACAGACACGCACATGCATATATATATATACATACATCTAGGTTTTTCTCCTTATTCTAAATAGCTCTTGTTCTTTTTTATTTCTTCTATTGTCCATGGGGAAGTGGAAAAGAATCTTTCCTCCGTAAGCCATGCGTGTCGTATGAGGCGACTAAAATGCCGGGAGCAATGGGCTAGTAACCCCTTCTCCTGTATACATTTACTAAAAAAGAGAAGAAGAAAAACTTTATAAAACTGGGTTGTTTAAATGTGCGTGGATGTAGTGCGGATGACAAGAAACAGATGATTGCTGATGTTATGAATGAAAAGAAGTTGGATGTCCTGGCTCTAAGCGAAACAAAGCTGAAGGGGGTAGGAGAGTTTCAGTGGGGGGAAATAAATGGGATTAAATCTGGAGTATCTGAGAGAGTTAGAGCAAAGGAAGGGGTAGCAGTAATGTTAAATGATCAGTTATGGAAGGAGAAAAGAGAATATGAATGTGTAAATTCGAGAATTATGTGGATTAAAGTAAAGGTTGGATGCGAGAAGTGGGTCATAATAAGCGTGTATGCACCTGGAGAAGAGAGGAATGCAGAGGAGAGAGAGAGATTTTGGGAGATGTTAAGTGAATGTATAGGAGCCTTTGAACCAAGTCAGAGAGTAATTGTGGTAGGGGACCTGAATGCTAAAGTAGGAGAAACTTTTAGAGAGGGTGTGGTAGGTAAGTTTGGGGTGCCAGGTGTAAATGATAATGGGAGCCCTTTGATTGAACTTTGTATAGAAAGGGGTTTAGTTATAGGTAATACATATTTTAAGAAAAAGAGGATAAATAAGTATACACGATATGATGTAGGGCGAAATGACAGTAGTTTGTTGGATTATGTATTAGTAGATAAAAGACTGTTGAGTAGACTTCAGGATGTACATGTTTATCGAGGGGCCACAGATATATCAGATCACTTTCTAGTTGTAGCTACACTGAGAGTAAAAGGTAGATGGGATACAAGGAGAATAGAAGCATCAGGGAAGAGAGAGGTGAAGGTTTATAAACTAAAAGAGGAGGCAGTTAGGGTAAGATATAAACAGCTATTGGAGGATAGATGGGCTAATGAGAGCATAGGCAATGGGGTCGAAGAGGAGTGGGGTAGGTTTAAAAATGTAGTGTTAGAGTGTTCAGCAGAAGTTTGTGGTTACAGGAAAGTGGGTGCAGGAGGGAAGAGGAGCGATTGGTGGAATGATGATGTAAAGAGAGTAGTAAGGGAGAAAAAGTTAGCATATGAGAAGTTTTTACAAAGTAGAAGTGATGCAAGGAGGGAAGAGTATATGGAGAAAAAGAGAGAGGTTAAGAGAGTGGTGAAGCACTGTAAAAAGAGAGCACATGAGAGAGTGGGTGAGCTGTTATCAACAAATTTTGTTGAAAATAAGAAAAAGTTTTGGAGTGAGATTAACAAGTTAAGGAAGCCTAGAGAACAAATGGATTTGTCAGTTAAAAATAGGAGAGGAGAGTTATTAAATGGAGAGTTAGAGGTATTGGGAAGATGGAGGGAATATTTTGAGGAATTGTTAAATGTTGATGAAGATAGGGAAGCTGTGATTTCGTGTATAGGGCAAGGAGGAATAACATCTTGTAGGAGTGAGGAAGAGCCAGTTGTGAGTGTGGGGGAAGTTCGTGAGGCAGTAGGTAAAATGAAAGGGGGTAAGGCAGCCGGGATTGATGGGATAAAGATAGAAATGTTAAAAGCAGGTGGGGATATAGTTTTGGAGTGGTTGGTGCAATTATTTAATAAATGTATGGAAGAGGGTAGGGTACCTAGGGATTGGCAGAGAGCATGCATAGTTCCTTTGTATAAAGGCAAAGGGGATAAAAGAGAGTGCAAAAATTATAGGGGGATAAGTCTGTTGAGTGTACCTGGTAAAGTGTATGGTAGAGTTATAATTGAAAGAATTAAGAGTAAGACGGAGAATAGGATAGCAGATGAACAAGGAGGCTTTAGGAAAGGTAGGGGGTGTGTGGACCAGGTGTTTACAGTGAAACATATAAGTGAACAGTATTTAGATAAGGCTAAAGAGGTCTTTGTGGCATTTATGGATTTGGAAAAGGCGTATGACAGGGTGGATAGGGGGGCAATGTGGCAGATGTTGCAAGTGTATGGTGTAGGAGGTAGGTTACTGAAAGCAGTGAAGAGTTTTTACGAGGATAGTGAGGCTCAAGTTAGAGTATGTAGAAAAGAGGGAAATTTTTTCCGAGTAAAAGTAGGCCTTAGACAAGGATGTGTGATGTCACCGTGGTTGTTTAATATATTTATAGATGGGGTTGTAAGAGAAGTAAATGCGAGGGTCTTGGCAAGAGGCGTGGAGTTAAAAGATAAAGAATCACACACAGGGTGGGAGTTGTCACAGCTGCTCTTTGCTGATGACACTGTGCTCTTGGGAGATTCTGAAGAGAAGCTGCAGAGATTGGTGGATGAATTTGGTAGGGTGTGCAAAAGAAGAAAATTAAAGGTGAATACAGGAAAGAGTAAGGTTATGAGGATAACAAAAAGATTAGGTGATGAAAGATTGAATATCAGATTGGAGGGAGAGAGTATGGAGGAGGTGAACGTATTCAGATATTTGGGAGTGGACGTGTCAGCGGATGGGTCTATGAAAGATGAGGTGAATCATAGAATTGATGAGGGAAAAAGAGTGAGTGGTGCACTTAGGAGTCTGTGGAGACAGAGAACTTTGTCCTTGGAGGCAAAGAGGGGAATGTATGAGAGTATAGTTTTACCAACGCTCTTATATGGGTGTGAAGCATGGGTGATGAATGTTGCAGCGAGGAGAAGGCTGGAGGCAGTGGAGATGTCATGTCTGAGGGCAATGTGTGGTGTGAATATAATGCAGAGAATTCGTAGTTTGGAAGTTAGGAGGAGGTGCGGGATTACCAAAACTGTTGTCCAGAGGGCTGAGGAAGGGTTGTTGAGGTGGTTCGGACATGTAGAGAGAATGGAGCGAAACAGAATAACTTCAAGAGTGTATCAGTCTGTAGTGGAAGGAAGGCGGGGTAGGGGTCGGCCTAGGAAGGGTTGGAGGGAGGGGGTAAAGGAGGTTTTGTGTGCGAGGGGCTTGGACTTCCAGCAGGCATGCGTGAGCGTGTTTGATAGGAGTGAATGGAGACAAATGGTTTTTAATACTTGACGTGCTGTTGGAGTGTGAGCAAAGTAACATTTATGAAGGGATTCAGGGAAACCGGCAGGCCGGACTTGAGTCCTGGAGATGGGAAGTACAGTGCCTGCACTCTGAAGGAGGGGTGTTAATGTTGCAGTTTAAAAACTGTAGTGTAAAGCACCCTTCTGGCAAGACAGTGATGGAGTGAATGATGGTGAAAGTTTTTCTTTTTCGGGCCACCCTGCCTTGGTGGGAATCGCCCAGTGTGATAATAAAAATAAAAAATTTTGACTTTGAACTTAGTGATTGTGTTATATCCACTAAAATAAATGCTAAAACCTTGTGTGCTCATGAAAGGAATATTTTTATTGAAATTGGGGAGTGTATCTACCCTGGTTGCCTTTTATTTTATTGCTATACTGTTTCTATCTTGTACAACTTTTTCTGTGAAAAATCCTTTCTTATTCCTCCTGAAGGCGAGACTTAAACAGTATAGCCATTACTGACCTCATTGATGCTTTGGGGCACATCTGGGGTTTCCCATGCTAAAGTGAATGTGGCCAGAGAATAACACAGCACAACGTTCAATGTTGCTGTACTTTGGAAACCTCTATACTCCTATTCATCTGTTAGTTGAGCTATTATCCATTGGCCTGTATAAGTTGTATCATGTACTTGTAGAAATAGATTGTTATTATTATTATTATTATTGGTGGGCAACCAGCTTCTTTTGTGAGTGGTCATGGGTAAAACTGGAGGTTTGGTGTTGACCAGCTGAATCAGTTGGTTGGTTATGTACTGTTCTATATCACCATCTTGTGAGTTGGATAATTATCTGCTTGAAGCTATAGGAACAGTCTAAGCTCATGGTGTCCAATCTTAAGTATATAATTTATTAAAGGTTTTTAAAAATTCTACCGGTTATTTAACTACCTTCACCTGCAAAAGCATTTTATTGTTCTACCACTCTTGTGGAGAAGTTGAGAGTACCTTCACAACACTTTCTTCTTTAGTTTATAGCTGTAGAAGCTTGTTCTAGCTGTTTATAGGTTAACAAATCTTCCTAATCAAATTTTACTTGTTAACTGTGCATTTTCAGTTTCTTCAGCCTTGTAAATTTTTTTTTTTTTTTTAGCTATGAAAGTTATTTTGTAGTTTGTCTTTGAACTTTTTTTTAGCTTCCATATTTTTTTTGGAGCAGACACAATATTATCACTACTTCAATTTTGGTCTTAAAATTTATTATGATTAGTTCCTCATCCATATATTAAAAGGCTGTTTTAAAGTTGGCCCATTTCGCTTAGGAGTTTTTTTCAACATTTCATTTCATTTATATGATGTTTTAGTGAAAATATTCAAATAGATGTGTTTCAGTCACCAGGCAATTTAAGAAAGATATCCATATATTCCATAAACCCAGACCCTTTACCTCAAAGCACATGAAAGGAATTGTACAGAGCAGTATAAGTTTCTAATGTAGCCAAATGTAATAACTAACAACTATACTTTCACACCCTTCAAAAAGCCTAGGAGCTGTAGATCAACACCCTTACAAGGACCATGAACTGGAGCTTAACCCAGTCTAGCACTGAAAATATTTATGTAGTAATTATTGGAAGATCATGACAGCACCAGGATACATAATGCACCGAGTGTCTTGGTATACTTGTGTGCACTCACCTATTTGTGGTTGCAGGGGTCAATTCACAGCTCCTGGCCCCGCCTCTTCTCTTTTTGTAACTAGGTTCACTCCCTGTATCACAGCTTTGAAGCCAATGTCAGTCCTCAGCTCACTCATATAAGCTGTGAGCGATAAATTTGTGCCTAGATATGAGAGAATGGGTCTATGTGGTAAGTGTGCACAATATAAAAAAATCCTGCAGCACACAGTGTATGATGAGGAAAAAAAACTGCGACTGTGTTTTTGATATAAAACTGCTACTTTGCAGTGTATTTTCATATGGTTTTTATGATTGTATTCCTGGTTTCTTGGTCTCATTTGATAGAATGGAAGATATATTACAGAGATAGATATATATTACCGAAAATAGCTTAAAATTGAGCTCAGAGTAGCAAAAATGTTTGATTTTTGCTGATGTTCAAGAGTAAACAGATCACAATCATGTGTCCAATACACGTCAGCTGGTAGGTCTGATGTGCGTTCACGAATGCATTGATATTATTTATACAATTTTTACAATACAGTGGAACCTCAAATTTCAAACATATCACTTATCGAACTCTTCGAAAATCGACTGCTTTTTTCGAACCAACTTTGTCTATTATCGAACTCTCCCCTATTTTCGAACTGCCGGACCTGTCCGGCAGCCCCCACTGTCCACGTCCCCATGCAGGCACCTTGAGCCAGTCTGGCTTTGTTGATGCTTAAGTGAACACTAACCTGCGGTCTCATTCAAACATTTTACGATTAATTCATTGTGTTTAGTGTTTGTGGGACTAAAATAAGCTACCATGGGCCCAAAGAAACTTGCTAGTGGTACCCCTATGGTAAAGAAAGTGAGAAACACCATAGATGTGAAGAAGGAAATAATACATAAGTATGAGTGGTGTGAGACTTGGTGAGCTTGCCAGGATGTATTGGAAAAACAAGTCGACCATTGCTTCTATCCTGGCAAAGAAAGAACAAATCAAGGAAGCTGATGTTGCAAAAGGTGTTAATATGCTAACCAAAAAATAGACCACAGATAATCGATCAGGTTGAGAAGTTGTTGCTGGTGTGGATCAAGGATAAAGAGATGGCAGGTGATAATGTTTCAGAGACGATTATTTGTGAAAAGTCAAGGAAGTTGCATGCCGATCTGGTACAGAAAACTCCTGGAACCAGTGCTGATAGTGAATTTAAGGCCAGAGGCTGGTTTGACAGATTTAAGAAGTGTAGTGGCATACACAATGTTGTAAGGCATGGTGAGGCAGCCAGTTCAGACAAATGGGCAGCTGAGAAGTTTAAGGTTTATGTACACTGAAAAATTCCAACCCCAACAAGTGTTCAGTTGTGACGAAAGAGGCCTGTTTTGGAAGAAAATACCAAAGAGGACCTACATTACTCAGGAGGAAAAGGCACTCCCAGGACACAAGCCTATGAAAGACAGGCTAACTCTTTTGTTCTGTGCTAATGCTAGTGGTGATTTTAAAGTGAAGCCTTTACTTGTGTATCATTCAGAAAATCCCAGTGTTTAAGACAAGGGAAGTAAACCCAGAGAGGGCTTTGATACCTAAAGTCCTTATGGAGGGGGATTTCCCTTCCAGGCACTAATCCCAACTCCCTCTCTCCTCCTCCCTATCTTACAGATGCCATCACCAATCTTCAATAAAGGTAAGTAAAAATGTTATTTTATATGTATTTAAATTTATTAATAATTGTACACTATATTTGTTGTGTGTATGTGAAACTCTACTGTAATACTATATAAAATGTATTTTTTGTGAATATTTAACAGTTTCTGGAATGGATTAATTGTATTTCCATTATTTCTTATGGGAAATATTGCTTCACCTTTCAAACTTTTCAAATTTAGAACTAGCTCCTGGAATGGATTAAGTTCGAAATTTGAGGTTCCACTGTAAATCTTGCATTTTTTGGTGTGAATAAAAATTTTTTTATGTGAAAAAACAACAAAATGGAATTCATCTATAAAGCATGGAAACATAACTAATAACCAGAGGAAATGTTATTTAAGTTCCAGAAATACCTGCATTGTTTATTCTGGGCCCTATTTTGCAATTGAAATATTTTGAACTGTGAAATTGGCCATATTACCAATTTCCAATCATTTTATTGGGTAGTTGAAATAATTGATAGGGCGATTTCTTATGTTCACTAGATAAAATGGAACACATGCTAGCAAAATATCTAAGAATTTGGTCTATTGGAACAATGTAATTGGCCAAAAATTGGACTCGGATTTGGCAAAATCGCTGATGCATAAATATCGCCAACACAGCAGAATTTGCGAGAGCGTAATTGCAAAATTTCATCAGTTTTTGATCCAATTTTGTGCTTTTTGTCTTATTACCTAAAGAAAGTTTCTCTAAAAATATAGAAATTTTTTGGAAATTCTTGGACCCTGTGGGGAATTTTGAGATTGGGGGTCTGGACCCTCAATGGGTTAAGCACTGTACTTGTATGGCTCACATATCCCTGAATGTGATATGGTCAGAGTTCTCAGCCTTCTGTTTGATTGCCGGTTGTCCTGGAAACTTCTCGGCCTTCTGTTTGATTGCTGATTGTCCTGGAAACCTCACATGACCTCCCTGAAAGCAACTTGCCATAGCCAGCTGAACCCTCGCTCATCTTTCATGGGGGCAGATTGTCGAACTCTCCTTCAACTGCATTCAGCCCTAATTTTTATCAAAGCTAGAGTATGGTGACCAGGTATACTCAGTGGCCTCTCCTGCAACTCTCTAAATTGATCCCATCCATCATCAAGGATTACATTTATGTCTAGGTGCTTTTCACTCCTCACTTGTCGAGAGCCTATATGCAGAGGCGAATGTTCTATCCTTGAACGATCACCGTGATGCTCATTGCCTCCACTATTTTGTCCTCTCTCATGACCTTCACGATCCTTGTACATACAGGATAGTAATGGTCATCAGTAGAGGTCTGTTATTTGTTCACCCACCCGTTTACTCCCTCCCTTTTCTCTTCATCTCCACTTGCTTTTGGCTTCTCTTCGGTTGCCCCCTTTATATCTTCATCTAGCATCTAACTTTTCACTTCCCCCTTGGGAGGTTCCGACAGCTCATGTCTGTTCTTCCCCACTGCCATCCGCAGAAGCCAAATACCTACAGTTACTTCTCGTTCTCCTTTTTCTAACTACTTCCGGTCTTATTCTCATGCCATCAGTGTACACTGATGGTTCTAAATCCTCTGACGGTGTCAGGTTTGCAGCAGTGTTCCTGGACAGCGTAGCGAAGTCATTTATTAGACTCGGCTACCATTTTTATAACTGAATTGTATGCAATTCTCATTGCAGTTATCTATATTGCATCTATGCCTACCTCAACATTTGTAGTAGTTTCAGACTCCTTTAGTGTTTTGCAGGCCATTAAAAACTTTGATTCACCTCATCCCCTAGTTCTTCGTATACAACCTTGGTTGCGCTGCATTTCTAGCAGAAAAAAGGGATTAATTTTCTGTTGGGTCCCTGGTCATAATCAGGGCAATGAGCAGGCAGACTCTACTATGTGGTCAGCAGTACATGACCTCCCAGTTTCATATAGATGTACAGTATTCTTATTCTCAGACTCTTTTTGCTGTCATCTCCTGATAATTTCCCAACTGTTGACAACAATAGTGATCTGAGTTGGTCCACAATAAATTGCCTTCTGTCAATCTACGTCTGGTTTTTGGCCCTCATACCATTGCCGTCATGTTTAGGAGACTACATTCCACCCACTTAGGTATTGGACATGTTGTCACTTCACTTTTGACATCTCCACTGCCCTAACATGCTTACCCAACCTGACATCCTCTGAAAGTTCCACTTCTGATCCCCTGAAGGGAGGTTCCTTGATACTGGTGAGGGGCTCTTGATCTAGGGAATTGGATCTGTGCATAAATTCCCTGAATGCCTTGTGCCCCCGTTTCCCTACAGGTGATGTATAATCCCTACAGGTTTAGTGCTCCTCTGTAATAATAATAATCCACCTCTGATGCAAACTTCCTCTGACTTCTTAACAGAAACAAACTTGTTGCACCAGCTTCATATGCTGCATGACCCTTGTGAGTTTAGTTCTTTTCTTTGGTTGTAATAATAATAACAATAATAATAATGCCAAGTGAGTGTAAAACGAAAGCCTGTAATTGTTTTACATGATGGTAGGATTGCTGGTGTCTTTTGTCTGTCTCATAAATATGCAAAATTACAGGTACATCTTGCCACTTCTACTTACACTTAGGTCACACTACACATATGTGTACAAGCATATATATACACACCCCTCTGGGTTTTCTTCTATTTTCTTTCAAATTATTGTTCTTGTTTATTTCCTCTTATCTCCATGGGGAAGAGGAACAGAATTCTTCCTCTGTAAGCCATGCGTGTCGTAAGAGGCGACTAAAATGCCGGGAGCAAGGGGCTAGTAACCCCTTCTGTATATATTACTAAATTTAAAAGGAGAATTATTATAATCAAAAAGAAGTGCTAAGCCACAAGGACTATACAGCTTTAAAAGGAGAAACTTTAGTTTTTTCTTTTGGGCCACCCCATCTCGGTGGGATATGGCTGGTATGTTGAAAGAAAGAATAATAATGCACCAACTTTAGCACTCGCCACTAGTTCCGCTAAACTTGTGTCTTGCACACTCCTACCCCACACGTCTCTAACCTCTGCATATTCCTTCTTTAGTACATTCCACCCACAATACTATATGACTTTTTTGGTTTAGTGCTTAATTTGATTATATTTAATTTCCTCCTGGTTTTAGCATACTCTTCCAAATTTGTCCCAACCTTTGGAACTTCATTCTTCCAAAAGAACTATCATTGACAATGAGGAATTGTGACAGTGTCCACTTCATATAGATTCATCTTTTAATCCCACATCTCTCCACAGAACCCTAGCATTTACTTTTTTAACAGCTCCATCTATAAATATGTTAATCCTTGTGGGTTTAGCACTTAGTTTTGATTATGATAATGGAAGTGATGTAAGGAGGGAGGCATATATGGAGAGAAACAGAGGTTAAGAGAGTGGTGAAGCAATGTAAAAAGAGAGCAAATGAGAGTGGGTGAGATGTTATCAACAAATTTTTTTAAAAATAAAAAGTTTTGGAGTGAGATTAATAAGTTGAGAAAGCCTAGGGAATGAATGGATTTGATAGTTAAAAATAGGAGTTATTAAATGGAGAGTTAGAGGTATTGGGAAGATGGAGGGAATGTTTTCAGGAACTGTTAAATGTTGATGCAGACAGGGAAGGTGTGATTTCGTGTATAGGACAAGGAGGAATAACATCTTGTAGGGGTGAGGAAGAACCAGTTGTGAGTATGGGAGAAGTGCATGAGGCAGTGGGTAGAATGAAAGGGGGTTAATTATTATAATAAAAAAGAAGTGCTAAACCTACAAGGGTCATACAGTGCTGCAAAGGGGGGTAAAGCAGCTGGGATTGATTAGATAGACAGAAATGTTAAAAGCAGATGGGGATATAGTTTTGGAGTGGTTAGTATTTTTATTTAATAAATATATGGAAGAAACGGTTGGAGGGAGGGGGTAAAGGAGGTTTTGTGTGCGAGGGGTTTGAACTTTCAGCAAGCATGCGTGAGCGTGTTAGAAGAGCGAATGGAGACAAATGTTTTTTATGAAATGACATGCTGTTGGAGTGTGAGCAAGGTAACATTTATGAAGGGATTCAAGGAAACTGGCAGGCTGGACTCAAGTCCTGGAGATGGGAAGTACAGTGCCTGCACTCTGAAGGAGGGGTGTTAATGTTGCAGTTTTATAACTGTAGTATAAGCACGCCTCTGACAAGACAGTGATGGAGTGAATGATGAAAGTTTTTCTTTTTTCAGGCTACCCTGCCTTAGTGGGGAACAGCCAATGTCTTAATAATAAAAAAAAAAAGTTAACCATGATTCTCTTCAAGGGAGGTTCCTTGATGCTGGTGGAGGTCTCTTGATTTAAGGAATTAGACCTATGCTCTAACATAGCCAAAGTTGTTGTTAAGGAATTTAAGGAAAGGAGCATTAAGACTGACACTTAAGTTTTCATGCTATATTCCACACTATCACAGCATTATTTCATCAGCAATTATTTTTATATGGTTAATAATTCAAATTAACAATATACCTTTATTAAAAAAAAAAAAAATCCTTAACTGAAGAAAACCATCCTTGTAAACTTTCAAAATATGGAGAATAATAGAAGACCTATTTATCCCTTGAATGAATAGTTTTGATATTAAAGTAGTATATAAATATGAAATAGTACCTCGTACTATCTTCTAGACAAGTTTCGTTAGTCAACACTTGTTTTTTGAGTGAATTTACACTAATACAGTAGATATCCCAGTGCTGAAATACATAATGAAATGCTACCCTGTAAATTATATTTCATGGTAAACTCACTAGCCATGCATACCTCTTAAAAACCTCCCTCTTAAATTTTATGCAATATATTCTTTTAAATAATATACATTACCATATTTGAGTGGTTAGCAGATGAAATGATAAATATTAAGACACAAAAGGCCTGTTTAATGGTACAAATTATTATATTTGAAAACTAGCACTAATCCTGTGTGGACCATACAATTAACAGTGCAGATTGTAATTATTTTCAATAAAAATATAGGGCACCATTAACATTTTTCTATAAGTTTTGATCAGGCCTTACCTTTATGTATATTTCTGTGTAGTACAATGGCCATAAAAATTGAAAATGCTTATAACAAAAAACTGGACAGTTGGGTGCTCACAAAGATACATACTGTACAGTATGTGTAAACACATATATACAGACACAAAGGCATATATACATGCACTGGCAAAAAAAAGGGAACAGATAAATAATCATGCACAATTGCATGCACAGAAACAAATATAAACTTTTAAATTTATGGTAATAAGCACATTATTTCATGTATGAATTATCATCTTGCATGTGAGCACTAGTAAAGACATTTAATTTCAGGTTAAACATATGGAAATCTTTCTTTTCAAAGCTGTAACATTAAACTTGGTGTTAAACAAGCAAACACTTTTGGCCACTGACCCCTGAACATTTGAGCAGTGGTAAGGCACCTTAGGAAGTTGTCTGACCAATAAGCATCTGGTCCTGACTAGCAGAGCATGTGAAATTGAAACCCCAAAAATGTACTTTCAAGCAACTACATACTACATTGCTCCTGTAGCTTAAATATGTAGATACTTCAATAATTCTAATGAAATATACGGTATTCTAGATCTCAAGCACCAATTATTTTCTTTTAGGAATTTATTAAAGAGCACCAATTAAAATTCTGTAATTATTATTTTGTGCATACCAATTTATTTACAAGCCCATCCTAAATAAGTTAATGCAACACTGTGTGTGTGTTTTAGGAACAATCAGCTTACAAGCTGAACTTCCCTTAAAATAAACCTTTTCACAATTTCTTTTATTCATTAAGATATATTTTGCAACTGAATATATTCATATTTTAAATTTTGCATCAAAACTAACTTAGGAACAAACTAACCTTGTTAAAATTGTAAATTAGCTTAGTCTTACATATCCTAAATTTAAACTATAACTGTTTAACACCAGTGAAATACATAGTGTTCACAAAGTTCTTATTCATTTTAAAAAATTTATTAATATTTTTGACCTATTTTTGCAGATTTAATGTTCTGAGTAATAAGTCCAGTTTATAATTCTGAACTTACAGTCCACTAGTTTTGGCAAAGTAATGGAGTGTAAATTTATTGTTACAACAGCTTGGTGGAACTCCTGTCTCAAAATCGTAGTTTACTTCATTTGCACTGATCATGAAATAAATTTAGGATGACCTAAAATGATCTGTACAAAAATTAGGTTGGTTAGTTTTGGTAGAATATTAAAAATTACATTTTAATTCATGAAAATGTATGTTAACATATAAGAAAAAATTCACAAATGCACGTTTAGCAAGGTTTGCCTTGCTTGACAGACTTGTTTAAAAATGTTAGTGTGCTTAATGTGTGTATATATATATCCACAAAGTACTTTTTCTGATTTCAATATTTTTTTTTTTTAATAAAATGGTAACATACTACAATGCAGTACTGCACAAGTGAGAAGTGTACTATTATACAGCTTCACAGTTGTTTGATCTATGCAACCTCAATATGTGCACTTCTAGTAGTCAGTAACACAGGTAATCTCTACTCCAGTTCATTCTACAAATTGGCCTACATAGTTACTGGTATCTGGAAAACAAGCCTTAACAAACCCTTACGAGAAGTCTGAAGGCGTGATATCAAGGAAGCATGGTGGCCATTATACCCACCCAGTCTGCCAGAGAACTTCATTTTCATATCTATATAATAATTTTTTTCTTCAAAATACAAAAAGGACACTGTAAACACCCTGTACATACAGTTTTGTAATTAAGAAGCATACAAACCCTCTCAAATTATGCAATTATTTAATATCAACTAATCAAAATTTCATTTAATAATTGCAATAACTTTTAATGTTTCCCTGCATTGTCAGTTTTAGGACTGCATTGTATCCCAATATCTACAGTAAGTGGACAAGTGTAGGGACAGTGACATTGTGGCCACCAAGTTTTGAGTATCATAACTTGTCAGCATGTGAAAAAAAAAAGATACTGGTTTTCTTTCTGAAAACTCCTTAATTCATACTCCTATTATATATGTGAAGAATAAGTTATACCATGAATAGAACAATTCACACCTAACACTAAAATAAGAAATGGAACTAGTCAATTTGCTGTCCTGAACCATTATTAAATTTATGATGGTCTAGGACATTCAAAAATGTCTGGCCTCCATTTCAAATTGTGTTAACAGTAAGTTGTACTACCATTCTTCTGAAGGCAAATTCATTTGGTATCCATGACCCTTATAGGTTAAACCCATAAGGGTCATGAATGTAGTTAAATCATTTGGGAACCAATTGAAAACCAAATGTTGAATATAAAAAACTGACTTTTTTGAAAACTTGTTTACATTCATATTTAAACTTTAGACGATCATTTGTAATTAAATTTTACAGATTCTAAGACTAGTCCTAAATAAGAGATTTCAGTCTACTAAAGAAAATTGTCTATACAAAGCTTGAATTTTTTAGAAAGTATTATTCATTTATTATTAGTTGCTAAATGACATGTACAATAGCAAAATTAATGAAGAAACCTGACAAGAACTCTATTACAGCAGTGCTTTACAGTGTGGGGAACTGCAGTTTGCAATGGTAATGCTGTTTGACCCTTGTCAGTTTAGCACTTATAATAATAATTGCAATGGTAACAGTGGTTAGTACTTTGATACTGAACAATTAAGACAAGACCAAATAAATTATCACAGTGACAGGCCTAATGCCAAATGAAAACTATTAACTACAGTATTTCTTTGCATATAAATTTGATCATATGTAAAAGATTTTTGGCTACATTTAATACATTAAATTGTGGTCTATGCAAATATTTAGTTTTGCTTTGTTCAAAATATTTTGGTAGCATCTTCTGCTTGAAGATGGCAAGTTTAAGAATAAAATCACCACTATCCATACCTCATTACGACAGTAGCTTAAAAAATCTCTACCGAGAAATTCAGATTCACTTAAGAAGTGTACAGTTGTTCATATAGGTACCAGTGTGTTTCTCTCTTCTTCTGTCAGTTCTGGATGCCATACATCTACAATCAATACTAGCCGATATGAATCTCCTTCATGCCACACTTCATGTTCCCAGCTATCATCAAATATGAAGATTTTACCTTCTTGCCACGAGGTCACTTCAGTCCCAACTCGCAGACGGAGACCATCTGGCACCACCAAACCCAAGTGAGCACGTAGACGGCAGTTGGTGGGACCAGTATGAGCATAAACATGTGTATGTGGATGCATAACACTGAATTTCACCTGTAAACAAAAGTTTTTTATTTTATTATCACACCGGCCGATTCCCACCAAGGCAGGGTGGCCCGAAAAAGAAAAACTTTCACCATCATTCACTCCATCACTGTCTTGCCAGAAGGGTGCTTTACACTACAGTTTTTAAACTGCAACATTAACACCCCTCCTTCAGAGTGCAGGCACTGTACTTCCCATCTCCAGGACTCAAGTCCGGCCTGCCGGTTTCCCTGAATCCCTTCATAAATGTTACTTTGCTCACACTCCAACAGCACGTCAAGTATTAAAAACCATTTGTCTCCATTCACTCCTATCAAACACGCTCACGCATGCCTGCTGGAAGTCCAAGCCCCTCGCACACAAAACCTCCTTTACCCCCTCCCTCCAACCCTTCCTAGGCCGACCCCTACCCCGCCTTCCTTCCACTACAGACTGATACACTCTTGAAGTCATTCTGTTTCGCTCCATTCTCTCTACATGTCCGAACCACCTCAACAACCCTTCCTCAGCCCTCTGGACAACAGTTTTGGTAATCCCGCACCTCCTCCTAACTTCCAAACTACGAATTCTCTGCATTATATTCACACCACACATTGCCCTCAGACATGACATCTCCACTGCCTCCAGCCTTCTCCTCGCTGCAACATTCATCACCCACGCTTCACACCCATATAAGAGCGTTGGTAAAACTATACTCTCATACATTCCCCTCTTTGCCTCCAAGGACAAAGTTCTTTGTCTCCACAGACTCCTAAGTGCACCACTCACTCTTTTTCCCTCATCAATTCTATGATTCACCTCATCTTTCATAGACCCATCTGCTGACACGTCCACTCCCAAATATCTGAATACGTTCACCTCCTCCATACTCTCTCCCTCCAATCTGATATTCAATCTTTCATCACCTAATCTTTTTGTTATCCTCATAACCTTACTCTTTCCTGTATTCACCTTTAATTTTCTTCTTTTGCACACCCTACCAAATTCATCCACCAATCTCTGCAACTTCTCTTCAGAATCTCCCAAGAGCACAGTGTCATCAGCAAAGAGCAGCTGTGACAACTCCCACTTTGTGTGTGATTCTTTATCTTTTAACTAATCATTTCTAATTAGTTTTTGAAGGTGTTAAGTGGGAAAATTTGTACGCTTGCAACTATAGTCGTCTTTATAAACATCCTATTTTATATTTAGATGGGAGTTCCAAACTTTGAATGATCAAGGAGTGTCTAGGGCAAGGTGGCAAATCTATGAATTGTGCACCCAAGGTGGCACAAAAAAAAAACTTGTACTGTCTGTACTGCCATGCCAACATCTTTTTTTTTGTCTCGATTCTGACCATCATCTTAAGTTAGGACACACTTTTCAGGAAACAAGGAATGAAAAAATAGTCGAATGTTTTTATGAAATTTGTTTCAGGTAGTTCCAACTTAGTTCCTGCTGGTTTTGGGATTTCAAAGTTTCTTTTCAAAAAATGGAAAGCTCAGTGGTGAAGAATATATTAAAGAATCAGGGCTAGAATATGCCCCTTTTCTTTTTCTTTTTTTTTTCCAGAAAAAAATATTTAGCACATTACACAGTAAAAGATAGAATATTAACCCTTAAACTGTCCAAACATAGATTTACGTCCACGTGTGGGGGGCTCCGAACGTAGATCTATGTTTTTATTACATGCTTTCAAATGGGGAAAATCAAGGTCGGAGCGCTATGCACATGAATGTAGATCTACGTTTGGACAGTTTAAGGGTTAAGGATGGAAACATGGTACAGTAGCTCACAAAAGATAAGAGTACTGATGATACATCATCAGCTAGATTGGCCATTATTCCCCAATTTTGGTTGACTCTAACTTTACTTGAACATACCCAGAAACTGCAATATGTAAGGCAGTAATAAATGAACTGTCTAATCAACAGATTGACTTTTCTTCAAAAACTGTTTCTGTGACAACTGATGGTGCACCCAGCATGACTAGTAGAGAAGCAGGTTTTCTAAACATATTAGAAAGAATTTGTCGGATTAAGACCTGAACTAGATTAGTTTGTGACTTGAACAGCACCAAAAAATAAAGAAAACGAGGTTCTGAAACTCTTGGAATTCCATTAAACTTTTGACTGTCTGAAAAATTTGACTATGACAGTATTAATTAAGTATTTTCACATATTAAAAGGAGTCACTGTTTTTGGTGATGAACTTCATCACATTTAGTAAAATGGGCTTTTAACTAATTTTGGAATGCTGAATTCAAATTAGCTTTGCTCCTATATGTACTAGTTTCTGTTAAATAGAACCCCACAGTGAATGATTTCACCAAGACAAAGACATCAAGGAGAAGATATCAAACTTTGCAATCAGTTTGATAGCTGACTAATGCTGGCCACTGGTATGGAAGTGATACTGAACACAAAAAAAGCCTGAAAACTATGATGTAAATATGTTTCTTGTATGACTGTATGGAATTCTATTTTTGTTATGCATATATGCAATGAATTTGCATTAGGAAAGATTAGTTTTTGTCACTGCATGCACCACACTTAATCATCTTTCAACAAACCGGCTGTATCCCACTGAGGCAGGGTGGCCCAAAAAGAAAAACGAAAGCTTCTATTAAATTTAGTAATATATACAGGAGAAGGGGTTACTAGCCCCTTGCTCCCGGCATTTTAGTTGCTTCTTACAACATGCATGGGTTACAGAGGAAGAATTCTGTTCCACTTTCCATGGAGATGAGCAGAAATAAAAAACAAGAAGAAATATCAAGAAAATAGAAGAAAACCCAGAGGGGTGTGTATATACAGGTCTCCCTCAACATTCACGTTTTCAACTTTCACGGGCTTCACACATTCGCCAATTCCCAACTGCCAAATTCCCAGCCACCAAATTCCCAGCTGCCAAATCATATTTAAGTTTCCCGCCACCTGCGAGTCCCTACTACCCTCCCTCTGACCCCCGCAACTGGCAGCCAGCCCTCCCACCACTCAGTGTGGTGAGTGTTTTGTTTGTTCATTATTTGCTATTAAACTACAGTATATTATTATTATTATTATAATCAAAAAGAAGCGCTAAGCCACAAGGACTATACAGCGCTGCAGGGCAGGAAGGAAGCGAGGGCATCAGGTGGCAAAAGGGAGATGGATGAGTAATAGGTTACGGATAACAGCGGGGCAGTGGATGGTGAAAGGGTAAAGGGCAGCAAGAGACTGAACTAGAAAGGGCTGAGGGGAGTGCGAAAAGTATCATCAGAGTTTGTGGAGTAAATCAGTCGTTGTCAAGAAGTCAATGAGAGAGTCAGGATTAAAGGAGGGTCCATCAGCAAGAAGGGAAGGTAAAGAGAGAGTAGTAGAACGAAGACGACGTTGGAGGTAAATTCTGCGTGCTCGTTGATAGAGAGGGCAGTCTAACAGAATGTGGCTAATCGATACTGGAACTTGACACTGCTCACAGAGAGGAACAGGGTGCCTCTCCATGAGATACCCATGAGTAAGACGAGTGTGACCAATGCGAAGGCGGGAGAGAGTGGTCTCCCAACCTCGGCACTGATGACAAGAAGACGGCCAGTAACCTATGCTCGGTTTAATAGAATGAAGTTTGTTACCGAGCAGAGTTGACCAACGTTGTTGCCAACGGGTGCGAAGGTGGGTAGCTATTGCAGCAAAATAGTCCAGAAATGGAACACCTCGATAGGAAATTGGTAGGTCATGTACTGCTGACCGCGCAGCAGTGTCTGCCTGTTCATTGCCCTGTACGTCGACATGACCAGGGACCCAACAAAAAACAATATCTTTATATTTGGTAGAGATACGGCGTAGCCAAAGTTGGATACGGAGAACTAGGGGATGAGATGTATCAAATTTTCGTATAGCCTGTAGAGCACTAAGGGAGTCTGAGACTACTACAAATGATGACACAGGCATAGATGCGATACAAATAAGTGCTGCAAGAATGGCATACAGTTCAGCAGTAAAAATGCTAGCTGAAGATAGTAAATGTCCCCGCACGACGCTGTCCGGAAACACTGCTGCGAATCCGACGCCGTCTGAAGACTTAGAGCCATCTGTGTACACAGCGGTGGCATGAGAATGGGAGTGAAAGTGATCAAGAAAAAGAGAGCGGGAAGCCACCGTAGGCAGTTGAGCTTTCGAGCAAGGGAGTGAGAAAGAGCAGACCTGAACAGCTGGAACTTCCCAGGGGGGTAGGGAAAAGTGAGATGCTACATGAACATATAAAGGTGGTAACTGAAGGGAAGACAAGAGTGAATGTAGGCGAAGAGAAAAGGGATGGAGCAAACAGGGGCGGCGAACGAATAAAGAATGTCTACTAATATCGGTGACCATTCTATAAATGGAAGGATTGTATAGATCGCGAGAGCGTACATAGTAGCGAAGGCAATGGGCATCACGGCGATCAGACAAGGATGGAACATTCGCTTCTGCATAGAGGCTCTCAACAGGGGAAGAGCGAAAAGCACCAAGGCACAAACGTAATCCTTGGTGATGGATAGAGTTAAGGCTAGAGAGAGTAGCAGGAGAGGCCGCGGAATAAATCTGGTCACCATAATCGAGTTTCGATAAAACGAGGGCTGAATGTAGGCGAAGCAGAGTTCGACGATCAGCTCCCCAGGAAAGATGAGCAAGGGTTTTAAGAAGGTTTAGCCGGCTGTGACAAGTTGCCTTCAGAGAGGTTATGTGAGGTTTCCAGGATAACCGACGGTCAAAGAGAAGGCCTAGAAACCTGACTGTATCACGTTCGGGGATACGGGAGCCATAGAGATACAAAGGATGATCGGAGATAACAGAGCGTCTAGTGAAAGTAATTTGGTGAGTTTTGGTACTTGAAAATTTAAACCCATGCGTGGTGGCCCAAGTGGAAACACGGTCGACCGCATGCTGAAGAGAAACTGCAATAAGATGACAGTCAGCGCCTGCACAAGCAATAGCGAAGTCATCAACATAGAGTGATGACCAAATATTGGGTGGAAGAACAGAGGCCAAATCATTTATAGCAAGGAGAAAAAGTGTTGTGCTTAGAACACATCCCTGAGGGACACCTTCAGCTTGGACGAAGTCCGGGGAAAGAACATTATTGACTCGAACACGGAAATGTCTGTCAGTTAAAAAGTTCTTAAGGAAGGATGGTAGATTGCCTCGGAGGCCTAAGGAATGGGCCTGGGCCAAAATATTATACCTCCAAGTTGTGTCATATGCCTTCTCAAGGTCAAAAAATATGGCAATAACTGAGTGATTATTCGCAAAGGCATTACGAACATACGTATCCAAGCGCAGTAAGGGGTCTATGGTAGAACGACCCTTACGAAAGCCATATTGACTAGCGGAGAGACTGTTGTGTGTCTCTAAATACCACATTAAACGTCGATTTACGAGACGTTCCATCACTTTGCAAACTGCACTAGTAAGAGCGATGGGGCGATAGTGGGAGGCATCATGTCCTGTACTACCCGGTTTGCGGAAAGGGAGAACAATGACAGATTTCCACAGCTGGGGAAGAACTCCTTGTGCCCAAATAAGATTGAAGAGGTGTAAGAGGACTACAAGGGCTGACCGATGTAAATGTTGTAACATACGAATATGAATGTCGTCAGGCCCAGCTGCCGATGATCGGCAAGCTGAGAGCGTTGCCTCCAGTTCTTGAAGTGTAAAAGGCACATTATACTGTTCTTCTCTGAGAGAAGAAAAGTCCAAGGGCACTAACTCTCTGGCAGACTTTGAGGAAAGAAACGAGGGGCATAGATGGAGCCCTCGGGAAATACGGACCAGATGTGTGCCAAGTTCAATGGCAACGTCGAGAGGGTTTGCTACATCAACACCAGCGACCCGTAGAACAGGAGCTGGGTCAGGAGAGTATTTACCACTCAATTTCCTCACTTTTTTCCAGACTGCACTCATAGAAGAAGCAGAGGTGATGGTGGAAACATAGTCTCGCCAACAAGTGCGTTTAGCTTCACGGATGACACGGCGAGCGATCGCACGCTTCTGCTTAAAATCAAGAAGTCTCTCAGCGGTTCTATTGTACCGGTACCTGCCCCATGCAGCACGTTTCAAACGTACTGCACGAGCACAAGCGGGAGACCACCAAGGCACTCACTTCTGAGAATGCCTGCCTGAGGTTTGGGGTATAGAATGAGAAGCTGCGGTATAAACTGACGTCGAGAAGATGTGTAGGAGCTCATCAATGGAGGATGAAGAAGGAACCTCACTAAAAGCAGTGAGGTGTGAGTAAAGATCCCAATTTGCCCGATCAAATTGCCAGCGAGGGCTACGGAAAGGTGGTGAATAGGAAGGAGAAGTAAGAATGATCGGAAAATGATCGCTGTCATGTAAGTCTGGTAGAACAGACCAGGTGAAGTCTAGTGCAGTGGAGGAAGAGCAGACTGACAGATCGATGCAAGAGAGAGTATGAGTACGAGGATCAAAATGGGTGGGAATACCCGTATTTAAAACATGGAGGGGGTGAGAGGCGAGAAAAGCCTCCAACTGAATGCCACTTGAGTCACAATGAGACCCCCCCCAGAGGAAATGGTGGGCATTAAAATCACCAAGTAACAGAAGTGGTGGTGGTAAGGATGAAACAAGAAAGGCAAAGTCTGGGATAGAAAATGCTCGAGAAGGAGAGAGATATAAAGAACATATTGTAAACCACTTATTCAAGTGGATACGGGCTGCAGTGTAATGCAGCGAGGTATGGACAAATAGTTGACAGTACGGAATATCATTGCGTAGAAGAAGGGCACTTTCATTAAAGGTCCCATCTGAGAAAGGATCCGAAGAATACAATAAATTATAGCCTGAGATAGGTTGGAAAACAGCCGAGTGTAATTTTGGTTCTTGTAAGCAAGCACCAACAGGGGAAAACCTGGAAAGCAACATCTGAAGCTCACCCCGATTACCCGAGGCCGCGGATATTCCACTGTAAATAGGCCATGATTGGCGATGAAGAAAATATCAGGAATCTGTAGGTAAAGGCACCTACGGACTAGAGGGGTTAGAAAAGTCAACGTGTGGTGGCATTGGAAGATGTTCAAGTAGCGAAGGAACAGAGCGTTGCG
The DNA here is from genome assembly GCF_038502225.1 of Cherax quadricarinatus. Classification (NCBI taxonomy): domain Eukaryota; kingdom Metazoa; phylum Arthropoda; class Malacostraca; order Decapoda; family Parastacidae; genus Cherax; species Cherax quadricarinatus. The sequence goes on along the minus strand of NC_091304.1, from coordinate 9,123,274 downwards.
AAGAATGGGGTTGTGAAGATGGAGGAGAGGGAAGAGAAGGAACAGGAAGTGAGTCAGTGTCCATTGAAGGTTTAGTCTCTGCAATATATTCTGAAATGGCTTCAAGTGTTTCTGAATTCAAAGATGTATGGGAGACCATATTGGAGATAGGAGGAGGAGGGTGAGTAAAGATTGGGACAGTAATGGACTGTACCAAAGTAGAGGGGGAGGGAAAAGTGTAAGGGACTGGAGATGAAGTGTGGGGGGACACAGAAGAGGCAGAAACCTGGGAGGTGGCAGAAGAGGGAGAAACTTGGGAGGGGACGGGGGTGGAAGGCATAGTACGAGGAGGAGGGTGAATCTCCACACTTGTAATAGAGCCAGAGAGAGGGGAAGAACTAGGTACAGAGACTGGAAAGGTAAAGTGTGGAGGTGGAAGAAGGGAAGGAAGGGGCAAAGAAGATTTGAGCAATGTGGATTTTTTGGACTTCTGAGTAGAGGGGCGATTGGTATTAGGTGTCGTACGTGGTCTTGTCGATACTGGGGCTTGTGAGGAAGGACGCGAAGATGTGAGAACAGACCGAGTTGTAGTCGGGACGTCAGAGCCAAGGACAGCAAAAGGATTAGATGCCGTAGTGGCTATGGGAGGGGTAACAACAGAGGAGGCTGCAGAAGATGGGACCCCAGAAGTGGGGGGATGTTTGGAAACACGAGAATAAGAAACACGGGGTAGTCTCCCTTGGAGGCGGAGATGAGTAACTGCCATAGCATAAGGGAGACCTTCTGCCTCTTTGAGGCAACGGATTTCACGTTCATTTAAGTAGACCTGGCAACGGCGGGAGTACGAAGGGTGAGCTTCATTACAATTAAGGCAAGATGGAAGTTGACTGCAAGATGTATTAGAATGGTCGTCGGCACCACAGACTGGGCATTCGGCCATAGATCTGCAATATTTCACTGGGTGACCAAAACGCCAGCAATTTCTACATTGTTGCGGTGTAGGTATCACCTTTCGAACTTGTAACCGATGTCCCGCGACATATACAGAGGACGGGAGTTCTCGGCTGTCAAAAGTTAAACGAGCCACATTGCAAGGGTGACGTCTCCGACCCCGGGCAGGAAGGACATAAGTGTCTACTTTGAGGATTGGGAGATCCTGGAGTTCCAGCTGTTCAAAAATGTCATTGCCACATGACTGGAAATTCTGTTGGACTATGGTATGGGGCAGAATGACAGTACCACTACAAGAATTAAGAGAAAGATGTTTTTCAATAGTGATAGGAGTAGTATCGATATTCGAAAGGAGAGAAAGATCATGAGCTTGGGTAGCATTCTGGACAGTGACGATGCGCGTACCGCTCTTGAGAGTGTGAAATGAAATATCTCTGCCAACATGACGCAGGAGCGCTTTGCCAATACTATGGTCAGAAAGGTAGGCAGAAGAAGAAGTTGGTCTTAAAGTAAAGAATTTAGTCCATTGTGTGGTCCGAAACTGAGCGTGGAGAGGGAGTGCTTGACGTGTCGGTCTTTTCCGAGTAGAATGGGAAGGTAACGAAGGAGCATCATCAGGAGATTGACGTTGGCGTTTAGGAGTAGGACCGGAGTTGGTCCGGCATGAAATGGGCGGGCGATTCGAAAATTGCCGTACCGTAGAGGGAGAAGCCGGAAGCATAGTCAAAGGAGAGCGGAGTTCAGACAAATCGAAGGAGTCAGTCGAAGCCCCGGTACCTGAAGCGGGTGAGGAAACAGCACCAGCAAGAGGTACAGGGGCATCAGGAGTGTCCGAAGAGTGGTCTAAACACAAGGCAGGGTCAGAATGGGGTGCGGTATCAAGAAGGGGCCCGGGGGTAGTGGTTTCATGGACTAGGGCTGCCATGGTTAGGTTACTCCTTTGCTTTTTGTTTTTAAGAAAAAAAAAAAGAAAGAAGAAAAGAAAATAAAAATAAAAAAAAGAATAAAAAAAGGGGGGAGCGGGGAGGAATAGTTCCCAGGAGGAATGAAAGGGCCGGAAATCTCCCTCCGCGCCCAAGAGGACTCAACACCGCTAGTAGCGCAGATGCAGCATGGAACCCGTGCCATACCCTACCCTTCATGCCAGTAAACCAGCAATCCGGGATAGCAACCTCACATCTGCCGAGCTACCTCGGTGGACAAAAGAGAGGGCGGCCGGATATCCGCCACAAAGCATACCTCCTTCAGCCACCACCCCCGGAATCCGAAAGGTGGCTTCCAGAGATACACCCGTCGCCCAAAAGACACCCAAAGCTACTCCGGGATACCGGAGAGGGATCGGGACATCCCCAGGCAATCCAGATTCCACGGCAAACTACACCACCGCCAAGAACCTCAACGGAATGGGATGGACCCCGGTGTCCTTTCCCCTACCTAGGAACTAGCGCGCCTGTGGGAGAAATCACGAAGGCCAAAAAGAGGAAGGGCAAAAGGGAGGGGTGAGGAGGAGGAGGAGGAATGGAAAAAGGGGAGGATGGGATAGGGGAGGGGAGAATGGGGGGTAATTAGGTTCAGTCTGAGGAAGAAGACCGACAGGGCTAATTCCTCAGACCAAGAGCCTCCTTCACCACACCAAGGAGCCCCCCTTGAAGAGGAAACTACAGTATAAATAATGTAAACCCATTCAAGTCATTTGCAAGTCCCAAATGAGTGGATAGAGTTATCAGAGCTTACTTCTTGGGTAGCATTGAGGACTGGGTTGGGAAAATGTTTCGTTAGTGGGATGAATTGTAAAGGACCTGCCGAGCATGGGCCAACAGGCCTGCTGCAGTGATCCTCATTTCGTATGTTCATCAACCACTATCACAACTGCTTCCACTCTACCACCACCATCTTTGTATTTTTCTACAAACCTTTTCATAAATTATGTGTTTCTCACATTTTTACCAAAGGGCTGGCACTAGAAGCTTTCTTTGGTGGTAGTGATGGTGGTAGAAGGTAGTAGTGATGGTGGTAGTGGGTTCCTTTAGTGATTCAGTGATTCTACCAACTCCTCCAATGTTGTTGGAGTTATATAGGGCTACAAAAACCACCGCCGACTCAGCTGCTGCTTCACCACCATTATGGACGGCTTACACTCAGTGGCCCTTATATACCCAACAACAACACAATACAACACGTCTCGTGACATACGTAATGACTTACTTTATTCATTCTAGAGTATATTCCATGTTTCTATGTTATTAATATTGTTTATTATGTCATATTAGTTGAATTGTGATAGATAAGTAAGCCATAGAGTTGATATTAGTGTCATATTCTCCAACAATAAACTTGCCATCCCTCCCTCACACAAACAAATAGCCAATAAGAACATAACAATGGAAGAACACTGCAGGTCTACTGGCCCATACAAGGCAGGTCCTTATCAAAATGACCTCCACCCAAAGCTACCCAAGAATTTACTCCCGTACCCAATGACACAAATCAAACTCAGCTCCTCCAACTTGTATATTTGTCCAATCTCTTCTTAAAGCTACCCAAGGTCCTAGCCTCGATCACCCTACTGGTAAGTGTGATGTTAAATAAGAACTTAAGAAAGTAGGAACACTGCAACAGGCCTGCTGGCCCATACTAGGCCGGTCCTTCACAAATCCAACTCACTAACAGAACAAATGCTACCCAAGCAATAAGCTCAGGTGCAAGTCCGACTCAAATCCAACCCCTTTCACTCGTGTATTTATCCAACCTAAATTTGAAACTACCCAAGCCATAGCTTTTAGAACATTGGAAAGGAGGAACACTGCAATAAGCCTGTTGGCCCATATTAGGCCAGTCCTTCACAAATCCAACCCACTAATAGAACAAATGCTACCCAAGCAATAAGCTCAGGTGCAAGTCCGACTCAAATCCAACCCCTCTCACTCGTGTATTTATCCAACCTAAATTTGAAACTACCCAATGTTTTAGCTTCGATCACCCTACTAGGCAGACCGTTCCACTCATCAACTACCCCTATTACCAATGTTCATTTATACATTTTATTAGTGCCCTAGAGTCCTTATGGAGGGGGATTCCCCTTCCAAATAACCTCTCTTCCCTCTCTCCTCCTCCCTGTCTTCCATTCATCAACAACAGCCTTCAATAAAGGTAACTGTCATGTTGAATGTTCATTCTTTTGTGCATGTAAATCTATCTTTTAGGTAAAAAAAAAATTTTGTTGATACTTCTGGGTGTCTGGAACGAATTAATTGGATTTACATTATTTCTTATGGGGAAAATTGATTCGAAAATCGTCCATTTCGATAATAGTCCCACTTCCAGGAACGGATTATGGACGATTATTGAGGGATCACTGTAATTCATTCCAGCTCTCAGGAGGCATGACAATATAACCCTAATATCAACTCCATGGCTTATTTATCTGTCACAATTCATCTAATATGACATAATAAACGATATAAATAACATAGAAACCTGATACACACTCTAGAATGAATAAAATACGTCATTACATGGACGGCGGAGGGAGGAGGATTGTAATCGGGAGTGTTCGCACATTCTTGCTATGAAAACATCAAAGGTGTTATTATAAGAGAAAACTGAGTTTGTGAGGCTACCTGAATTAGATCTGGTGTACATACGACATTTACATACCTTGGAGAAGAAATCCAGAGTGGCATCTCCTGTCATGAGTTCACACTTTTCTTAAGAGCTGCTATATGTACAATTTTTATGTTTATCTCAACACTATGCATCTCCTGTGAGGTGTTTCTCCGTCAACCATGGAGCACAGATTCAATTCCATAGATCAAGAGCACCTCACAACATACATATGTACTACTACTACTACTACTACTAATAATAATAATCATTATTATTATGGGATACGGCCAGTGTGTTGAAAGAAAGAATAAATAATATGAACACATTTATGAAAGCATATTAAACCCACCAGTTGATGTGTACTTGACCCGTGACGTGATTTGTTTACTCTTGAACATCAGCATAAATTGAACATTTCCGCTAATTTGAGCTCAATTTCAAGGTACAGTAGTTTTAGTTCGTAAACCATTCAAAATCGTCTCTATTTCTGTAATATATCAAATGATAATATTTCTGTAATACAGTGGACCCCCGGTTAACGATATTTTTTCACTCCAGAAGTATGTTCAGGTGCCAGTACTGACCGAATTTGTTCCCATAAGAAATATTGTGAAGTAGATTAGTCCATTTCAGACCCCCAAACATACACATACAAACGCACTTACATAAATACACTTACATAATTGGTCACATTCGGAGGTAATCGTTATGCGGGGGTCCACTGTATATCAAATGAGACCAAGAAAACGAGAATACAACCATAAATATCATCTGAAAATACATCGCAAAGTCGCTGTTTTAGACCAAAAACAGTTTTTTTTTTCATTATGCACTGTGTGCATAATGATCACACAGACCCATTCTCTCATATGTAGGTCTACCAGCTTTCTCCTGCAAGAGTTTAGGCACAGTTTTACGGGACTGACTTTGGCTTTAACCCGTTGACTGTCGCGGCCGTATATATACGTCTTACGAGGTACCGTGTTTGACATATATATACTCATAAATTCTAGCGGCTTCAAATCAAGCAGGAGAAAGCTGGTAGGCCCACATGTGAGAGAATGGGTCTGTGTGGTCAGTGTGCACCATATAAAAAAATCCTGGAGCACGCAGTGCATAATGAGAAAAAAAAAACTCTGGCCGTTTTTTTTTAATTAAAAATGCCGAATTTGTGGTCTATTTTCGTATAGTATTTATGGTTGTATTCTTGTTTTCTTGGTCTCATTTGATAGAATGGAAAACATATTATAGAAATAGAGGTGATTTTGATTGATTTTACTATAAAAAGAACCTAGAAATGGAGCTCAAAGTAGGGGAAATGTTTGATTTTTTCCAATGTTCAAAAGTAAACAAATGATGCCATTGTCCAATAAATGTCCAACTAGCCATTCTAATATGCAGTCATGGATGGGTTGACATTATTTATACAATTATTACAATATTGCAGTAGTCTGCATAATAGTAAGTCTTCTATTTTTTGTTTGAATAAAAATTCAAAATAAAAAGTAAGAGTAATATCAGAGGGGCCTGGAGACATGACTGGTGAACAAAGAAAATGTTATTTTAGAGCCAGGAATGTCTGCATTGTTCATTCTGGACCTTATTTTGAAATTGTCATATTTTTTAGTTTTCGTGAAATTGGCCAAATTGCAAACTTCTGACCACATTATTAGGTAGTTGAAATCGGTAAATGGGCAGTTTCTTGTACTCAATCGATAGAAAAAATGGAGTTCTAAAGAAATAGCTATGAGTTTGGGCGACTGGAACAACGGAATTAGCCGAAAATAGGGCTCAAAGTGGGCGAAATCGCCGATTTGTACACAATGCCGAGGTCGCTAACTTCGCGAGAGCATAATTCCGTCAGTTTTCCATCAAATTTTTTTTTTTTGGTGTCATTACAATCGGGAAAAGATTCTCTATCATTTCATAAGAAAAAATAATTTTTTTTTTAAATTTTGCGACACCAGGAGACACCTCAGGATTGGGGGTTGCGACAGTCAAGGGATTAAAGCCGTAATTTTATGGGACCAACCTTGAAAGGGTTAATCGCCTCTGACCACGTGAATTTAAGTTTATACATAATTAGAATATGATAGTTGATGACTGACATTAGATAAGTTTAAAGTCTCTCATGCTATAATATTCAGTCCCCTCAAGGAAGGTTCCTTGATGTTGGTGAGGGGCTCTTGATTTAGGGAATTGGATCTGTGCTCCAGTTCCCCAAATTAAGCCTGAATGCCTTCCACATCCCCCCCCCAGGTGCTGTATAATCCTCCGGGTTTAGCGCTTCCCCCTTGATTATAATAATAATAATAATAATATAATATTCAGTAAAAGACACTGCAACAGCTTCAGTCCTCATACCAAGCTACAAATCCATGCGCACAAACCATACAAAAGACTTAACCTGATTTTTGTCTAAAAACACTTAAGTATTGACTTGGATCTTTAGGTGGAAATTATTTACTGAATCTGATATTTACCTCAGAGCATAGTGAATAACATCAAATATATCTATAATCTCAAGGAAAGTCAGGTTGTAGGTGGCGTTTACTTCCCTCAGTGTTTTAAAAATGGCTGAGTCAGCAGAACAGGTCAGGAGACAACAACACGACACAACCCCCGATAAATGGAATTGAGGGGGATTTGGAAGGATAAAACCATTGATTAAACCTTTCTGGTCTTCCAGAATGGAAAGGAGTTAGAGGTTAATTGGTGAAGTCAGACTGAAGTGAGGTGGGAAGGGGAGTGTGTAATAATAATAAAGGGTGAACTATAAGGGGTTTGTGAAGTTAAGGGAAAAGTGAGCAGTGAAGAGGGAATTTTACTAGTACAGTGGACCCCCGGTTAACGAACTTTTTTCATTCCAGTAGTACGTTCAGGTGCCAGTACTGACCGAATTTTTTCCCATAAGGAATATTGTGAAGTAGATTAGTCCATTTCAGACCCCCAAACATACACGTACAAACGCACTTACATAAATACACTTACATAATTGGTCGCATTTGGAGGTGATCGTTAAGCGGGGGTCCACTGTAATTCAGTGGTGATTGCTAAAGCAGATACTAAGTGTACTAGGGACTGGAAAAGAGAAATACATATTATTGTATATGAGTAAAAAAACGAAGAGTGAAAATGGCAGGCATTAGGGGGGGTACAGGCTGCCATAATTATATTTATCTTTCTTCTTCAATTCCATGAAGAAAGAAATCAGTCATGGGGGCTGGAAAAGGTGAATGGAGTAACAGTGCCCTGGACAGTAAAAGCCCAACAGTTGCCATCCTACCAGAAAAGTAAATGTCACTATCGCCGCAAGGTATGGCAACACCGCATACCCAAACAAAAACAGTGGTACACAGCTCTTATTGTAGCGCTCTTAAGTGGTGATATCCAAATTAATCCAGGACCTCAAACTATTGTGCAGAGGCAAAACAGACAGATAAATGACGGTGATAATGACGGTCTAGTAGCTAGGGATGATAACCTTAACTCCATATGTAATGCATACATAAGTCAATGTGAGACAATACAGCCATTATTATCTCAAACACCACTAAACAGGTGCATACACTGTACTAAAGTACGCATGAAAAACAGAAAAGGCACCTTATGTAAAATGTGTAAGGGGTGGGTGCATGATGGATGTATGTACAATTATAACAACGGTGCCAGAATTCATTTTGTGTGTAACAAATGCACTTTGGCACAGTTACCCTTTAGCAGTGATGACATTGATTTACCTAATTTTAATACAAATGACCCATTGCCATATATTGATGATTATGATTGTTTTATGAAAACAGGCCTTCACTTTATTCATGTCAATGCAAGATCACTTCTTCCTAAATTGGCAGAGATTAGGATTCTAGCTAACAAAATTAAGGCGGCAGTTATAACCATCTCTGAATCTTGGTTGGATGACACGGTGACTGACGACGAGGTCAAAATAGAAGGTTACAATATAAAACGCTTAGATAGGAACAGAAAGGGTGGTGGAGTATGTGCCTACATTAGAAATGACTTAGCTTACAACCCAAGACCTGATTTAAATAACAATAAACTGGAGATTCTATGGTTTGAAGTGCTGCTTCCCAAGACCAAACCCATCTTAGTAGGAACTAGTTACCGCCCTCCTACCCAGGACCAGTTCTTAGAAGACTTTTCCAGCCTTCGATACTGTCAACCACAATATATTATGTAAGAGCTATCGGTATAGGTTCTGTAGACTGGTTTAAGTCCTACCTTAGCAAAAACAATTGCGAGACAATAATACTGGGCGACTTCAATATCTGTTTTCAGCAGCAAAATAACGAGGACAACAAACTATCATTACACCTAGGGAAAACTGAAACCATTCTCTTTGGCACAAAACATAAACTGAGAAGGGTAAATAATGTTCAATGTAATGGGGAGCAAAAGGTATAAGCAAATTCTTGGTTTAAAGCTATCAAATCGGAATTTGTTAAAACAATCGAGATTGAGTGCATATTTTATGTAACATAGCAGCCATGTAAACAAATCTCACATTAATTTAGGAATGAATGTTCTTTGGTTCAGAGTTTCACTTTTTCATAAATTATTAATTTTAAGAAGAGGAAACAAGTAATGTGAAGCCATGAGGCAACTGTTTGTGAAGTCCCAGAAGTACAGGTATTTTTTTCCATATGCATTCAATGATCAATTTTTACCATGTATGAAATAGTGAACTAAAAACCACAGTATAAATTCGGTAATGATGTGCGGTATATTAGCCTGTGTTTATTGTATACAGATTATGATTAGTACAAGAATACTGAGAGTAACAGCTTGATGTATGTTAACAATGTATGAACTATGACAAAACTGTTTTATAATTCTCACTTTTAAGCAGAAAACATCTCTAAAGTACAGTGGAGCCCCGCCATTTGGCAGCCGCGACTTTCGTGAATCCAACTCGGCAAAATTTAGCTTTGCGATTCATGATGGACTCGTGATTCGGCGACCGTCCCGTACGCGTGTTCCCGTCACCACGCACACAAAGCCAGTCTCCCGCGCCATTCACACTTAGCGTGCCACTGTTTACCAGCACGTGACTATCACCCCATGGGTTCATACAACACATTTCATAATAATCCATTGTTTTTTGTGCTTGCAACTGCTAAATAAGTCACTATGGGCCCAAGGAAAGCTAGTGCCAGCCCTTTGGTAAAGAAAGTGAGGAACACAATCGAATTCAAGAAGGAAATAATTGAAAAATATGAGCGGAGTGCGTGTTACAGAGCTTGCCAGGATGTATGGCAAACCCCATTCAACCATCACTTCGATCGTGGTGAAGGGAAAGGAAATAAAGTGTGCTGTTGTTGCAAAAGGGGTAGGTATGCTGACAAAAAAGAGATTGCAAACCATTGAAGAAGTGGAAAGGTTATTGTTGGTGTGGATTACCCAAAAACAGTTAGCAGGAGAAAGTATTATGCAGTTGATATGTGAAAAGGCAAGGCAGTTGCATGACGATCTTATAAAGAAAATGCCTGCAATGAGTGGTGATGCTTGAAGGCCAGCAAAGATTTAAGAAGCGTAGTGGCATGCACAGTGTGTAAAGGCATGGTGAGGCTGTCAGTTCTGACAAAAAAGCGGCTGAGAAGCTTGTACAGGAGTTTAAGGAGTACAAAGACACTGGAGAATTCAAACCCCAACAAGTGTTCAATTGTGACGAAACAGGTCTCTTTTGGAAGAAAATGCCAAAGAGGACCTACATCATGCACTCCCAGGACACAAGCCTATGAAAGACGGGCTAACTCTCATCTTTCTTTCTTTCAACACACCGGCCGTATCCCACCAAGGCAGGGTGGCCCAAAAAGAAAAACGAAATTTTCTCTTTTAAATTTAGTAATTTATATGGGAGAAGGGGTTACTAGCCCTTTGCTCCCGGCATTTTAGTTGCCTCTTACAACACGCATGGCTTACGGAGGAAGAATTCTGTTCCACTTCCCCATGGAGATAAGAGGAAATAAACAAGAACAAGAACTAGAAAGAAAATAGAAGAATACCCAGAGGGGTGTATATGTATATGCTTGTACATGTATGTGTAGTGTGACCTAAGTGCAAGTAGAAGTAGCAAGACATACCTGAAATCTTGCATGTTTATGACAGACAAAAACACCAGCAATCCTACCATCATGTAAAACAATTACAGGTTTTCGTTGTACACTCACTTGGCAGGACGGTAGTACCTCCCTGGGCGGATGCTGTTTACCAACCTACTACCTAAGACTAACTCTCATGTTTTGTAGTAATGCTAGTGGGGATTGCAAAGTGAAGCCTTTACTGGTGTATCACTGAAAATCTCAAGAGTGATCAAGAAAAACAGTGTTGCCAAGAGTAATTTGTGTGCGATGTGGAAGGTTAACAGTAAGGCATGGGTCACAAGGGAAACTTTCCTTGACTGGTTTAATGACATGTTTGGCCCCAGTGTGAAGAAATACCTCCTGGAAAATAAATTGCCACTCAAGTGCCTCCTGGTAATGGACAATGCTCCTGCTCATCCTCCAGACTTGGAAAAGCAAATGGTGGAGGACTTTACTTTCATCATGGTGAAGTTCTTGCCTCCTAATACAACTCCTCTCCTCCAGCTCATGGACCAGCAGGTCATTTCAAACTTCAAAAAAAACTACACCAAAGCAGTGTTTCAAAAGTACTTTTAAGTGACCTCAGATACTGAACTGACCCTAAGAGAGTTCTGGAAAGATCACTTCAATATCCTCACTTGCATAAACCTTATAGGTAAGGCTTGGGAGAGAGTGACTTGCAGAACTTTGAATTCTGCTTGGAGAAAATTGTGGCCACAATGTGTACAAGAGAGGGATTTTGAAGGGTTTGGGGCTGACCCTAAGGAGCCTATGCCAGTTGTGGAAAGTATTGTGTCACTGGGGAATTCCATGGGGCTGGATGTGAGTCTCGAGGATGTGGAAGAGTTGGTGGAGGACCATGATGAAGAGCTAACCACTGCAGAGCTGCAAGAGCTTCATCTGCAACACCAACAGACCACATCTCAGGAAATTGCTGCAGAGGAGGAAGAGAGATGGAGGAAGGTGCCTTGTTCAAAGATTAAGGACATTTGTGCAAAGTGGACTGAAGTGCAATTATTTATGGATGAACTTCACCCTGACAAAGCTGCTGCAGGCTGTATTGGCAACATGTACAATAGTACCAGTTATCTCAGTAGTATCAGTTACCAGTGTCAGTAGTAGTGACTCACTACCAACCGTCTGTGTGAATCACTTGTTATTCACCGACGTTACTGCTGACCCCAGCATGTTTTGAACGCTGCTCACCCAGGCATCATTCGTGAGTCAGTTGAAGGATAGTCAAGCTTGGCGCTTCCCATATAGTCCATCGAATATACGTACTTACTGCCTAAGTGAGTGTTATTACCCAATCCACGTTTCGGAACCCACAGGACAGATTCCCCTTCCAAACAAGTGTACACCTTCCTCCTATCCCCTCCTTTCAACTTCCATCCACCCAGAAGTCTTCAGTAAAGGTAAGCGTAATGTTATTATCATTTTATATATGTATGTACTTGATTTCTCATTGTTTTCTGTATGTAAGTCTTTATTTAATTAAAAAAAAAAAAAAAAAAAAAATAAAAAAAAAAAAAAAAAATGAATATTTTTGGGTGACTGGAATGGATTAATTTTATTTCCATTATTTCTTATGGGGAAAATGGTTTCGCCATTCGGTAATTTCGTCATTCAGCAGACTCTCTGGAACGGATTAATCACGAAACTCGGGGGTCCACTGTACTGTATTAACCCTTTGACTGTTTTGGTCGTATATATACGTCTTACGAGCCAGTGTTTCAGACGTATATACGTATACTCAATAATTCTAGCGGCTTCAAATCAAGCGGAAGAAAGCTGGTAGGCCTACATGTGAGAGAATGGGTCTGTGTGGTCAGTGTGCACCACATAAAAAAAATCCTGCAGCACACAGTGCGTAATGAGAAAAAAAAACTGATCGCTTTTTTGGATTAAAACGCCGACTTTGAGGTGTATTTTTGTACAGTATTTATCAATGTATTTGCGTTTTCATGGTCTAAGGTGATAAAATGGAAAACATATTACAGAAACAGAGATGATTTTCATTACTTTGACGATGAAAACGACCTTGAAACTGAGCTCAAAGAAGCGGAAATGTTCGATTTTTACCAATGTTCAGGAGTAAACAAATCACACCACACGTCCAATACACGTCAACTGGGGAGTCTAATATTCTTTCACTAGTGCACTGATATTATTTATACCATTTTTACAATAATGCAGTAGTCTGCATAACAGTAAATTTTGTATTTTTTTGTATGAATAAAAAATCAAAATAGAAAGCAATAATAATATAAGAGGGGCCTAGAGATGTGACTAATAGACTATATTCATTTATAACGGCACAAAACATACTCAACCCCTGCCAATTTGGATTCAGGAAAAATAAAAGCACTAACGATGCAATCATAAAAATGCTAGATCTGCTTTACAAAGCATTGGAAAATAAGGAATATCCACTAGGAATTTTTATTGACCTAAGAAAAGCTTTTGACACAGTAGACCACGGCATCCTACTCCACAAACTTGACCATTATGGTATAAGAGGCCATGCGCTTGCATATTTCAAATCTTACCTTACTAACAGGTATCAGTATGTCACCATTAAAGACACAGCATCAACAACACAGCCACTTGATACTGGAGTTCCGCAGGGAAGTGTCCTTGGTCCCCTGCTCTTCCTCATATACATCAATGATCTCCCAAACGTATCTCAACTCCTGAAACCCATTCTCTTTGCTGACGACACGACTTATGTCATCTCTCACCCTAATCTTGCCACCCTCAACACCATTGTTAATGAGGAGCTGATCAAAATATCGACTTGGATGACAGCCAATAAACTTACGCTTAACACAGACAAAACCTACTACATTATGTTTGGTAGCAGAGCAGGAGATGCGCAAATTAACATTAAGATCGACAACACTCTAATTGCCAGGCATAATGAGGGCAAATTCCTAGGCCTATACCTCGACAACAACCTGAACTTCAGCACCCATATCCAACACATAACCAAAAAAGTATCCAAAACGGTTGGGATCCTCTCCAAGATATGATACTACGTGCCGCAAACTGCCCTTCTCACACTATACCATTCACTTATATATCCATACCTCACCTATGCTATCTGTGCTTGGGGTTCAACTGCAGCAACACACCTAAAGCCAATAATAACCCAACAAAAAGCCGCAGTAAGAATAATCACTAAATCCCATCCCTGGCAACATCCCCCCCACTCTTCATAGATCTAAACTTACTCCCTGTTCAGTACATCCACACTTACTACTGTGCAATCTACATCTACAGGACCTTAAATTCCAATATTAACCTTGACCTAAAATGCTTTCTTGATAGTTGTGACAGAACCCACAGGCACAACACCAGACACAAACATCTCTATGACATTCCCAGTGTCCGACTAAACCTTTACAAAAATTCAATGTATGTCAAAGGCTCTAAAATCTGGAACACCCTACCTGAAAATTCTAAAACTGCAGACACATTCATCACCTTCAAAACTACCATCAGAAAACATCTTATCTCCCTGATACACCCTGTCAACTAATTACACGAATACCGAATACCACCTGGTGGTCAACACTTACACTCACTCACCCATTTGACCATAAGCAGAAATATCAATCTCAATCTCAAAATAATGAATCTTAACTAGTCATAAGTTGGCCTGTGATACTCCAATACTGAAACTATGTATAGTGCCAAAACAAAAGCATTCACATTGCTAAACTCACAAACTAGTATTTAGTCACTTAGCCATAATACCAACTTACCTCATAATTTTGTAATATTTTAAACTTAAGATTTAATTTAAGTCTGCCCGAAATGCCTAGCCATGCTAGGAGTTCTAGTGGTACACTCTGTAATTATTATTTTACTACATGTAAACCACACAATAACCAAATTCTGTAAACTCAGCATTGTAATCCTTATAGAGAATAAACTTTGAATTTGAATTTGAATAAACAGAGGATATGTTATTTTAGTGCCAAGAATGTCTACCTTGTTTATTCTGGATCCTATTTTGAAATTGGCATCTTTTTTAGTTTGCGTGAAATTGGCCAAATTGCCAATTTCTGACCACAATATTGGGTAGTCCAAATTGGTAAATGGGCAGTTTCTTGTACTCAGCTGATAGATAAAATGGAGTTCTAAAGAAATAGCTGTGAGTTTGGTCAACTGGAAAATCGGAATTGGCTGAAAATAGGGCTCAAAGCCGGTGAAATCGCCGATATGTCGCTGAGACCGCTAACCTTGCGGGAGCGTAATTCCACGAGTTTTCGACCAAATTTCGAACTTTTGGTGTCATTACCACCGGGAAAAGATTCTCTATCATTTCATAAGAAAAAAATTATTTTTTTTTTTCAAAAATTTAGCGACATAGAATGACAGTTTCAGAAAGGGGCCTGAAACAGTCAAAGGGTTAAATAAGTAAAATAAAGTACAAATACAGTATACAGTACCTGGCCACGCTTACACCCAGCAGCTGCAGGGAAGTTTTCAATTAATAAACAGGTTATGGGGGCTTTAATGCAGTTAGCTGTGATCTTGCGTCCTCGAGAGAACAATTCAAACTGCTTCCAATCTCCTATTTCTTGTAAATTTTCCGACTCAGGACGAAATCCATCTTGTGGTGGTAAGGCTAATAGGGCTACACCCTCATCTCGTATGGCCTTCCAATTTTCCTCAAGCTTCCTGTTAAGAATTTGGGAGAGTCGATATTGAAGATAACTATGACAATTAGTTATCTTTTATACAGCCTCTCCTCACTTAGTGATGTACTCATTTACTGACCACTCGGACTTATGACCAGCTCTCCAACCAGTACGCAAACATAAGTAACATATATAAGAGCTGATTTCCTCTATTCTGTTTATTACAGTATACAGTACACTACAGTATAAACATTTAAAAATATACCAGAAATGTTGCCAATGGTGAAAAGGTGACATTAAAAATCATCTAAAGATGGTTGACACAAACCCACTACCAGTATAGTATGCTCCTAGCTTAATGACCAATTCACTTACCGACCTACTTTTAGGAACAGAACCCCATTGTTCAGTGAGAAGAGGCTGTATTCTAACCTTGTAACGATGAATATTTTTGTTAGTGTCATTATAATAGCATTCATGTTCTTTCCTACTAATATGAAGCAGTACCTCTGCTGAGACCAATTTGCAATGATCTGATACAGATTTCAACAATGATGCCAGTCTGAGATCATTCAAGTTTTTTTTTTTTTTCAACAAGTTGGCGGTTTCCCACCGAGGCAGGGTGACCCAAAAAGAAAGAAAATCCCCAAAAAGAAAATACTTTCAACATCATTCAACACTTTCACCTCACTCATACATAACCACTGTCTTTGCAGAGGCGCCCAGAAAACAGTTTAGAAGCATACATAAAGATACATAACATATCCCTCAAAACTGCCAATATCCCAAGCCCCTCCTTTAAAGTGCAGGCATTGTGCTTCCCATTTCCAGTACTCAAGTCTGGCTATATAAAAATAACTGGTTTCCCTGAATCCTTTCACTAAATATTACCCTGCTCACACTACCAGCTCATCAGGTCCCAAAAACCATTCATCTTCATTCACTCCTATCTAACACACTTACTCACGCTTGCTGGAAGTCCAAGCCCCTTGTCCACAAAACCTCCTTTACCCCCTCCCTCCAACCTTTTTGAGGACGACCCCTACCCAGCTTTCCTTCCCCTACAGATTTACATGCTCTCCATGTCATTCTACTTTGATCCATTCTCTCTAAATGACCAAACCGCCTTAACGACCCCTCTTCAGCTCTCTGACATACTTTTATTAACTACACACCTTCTCCTAATTTCCACACTCCGAATTCTCTGCATAATATTTACACCACACACTGCTCTTAGACGGAACATCTCCACTACCTCCAACCGCCTCCTCGCTGCAGCCTTTACAATCAAAGCTTCACACCCATATAAGAGTGTTGGTACCACTATACTTTCATACATTCCCTTCTTTGCCTCCATAGATAATGTTTTTTTGTCTCCACATATACCTCAATGCACCACTCACCTTTTTTCCTTCATCAATTCTATGGTTAACCTCATCCATCATAAACCCATCCGCTGACAAGTCAACTCCCAAATATCTGAAAACATTCATTTCTTCCATACTCCCTCTCTCTCTAATGTGATATCTAACTTTTCTTTATCTAAATCGTTTGATACCCTCATCACCTTACTCTTATTTATGTTCACTTTCAACTTTCTACCTTTGCATACCCTCCCAAACTCGTCCACTAACATTTCCAATTTTTCTTTAGAATCTCCCATAGCAAAAAGTAACTGTGTCAACTCCCATTTTGTACTTGATTCCCCATAATTTAATCCCACCCCTCTCCTCAACAAACTAGCATGTAACTCCTTCACAACCCCATCTATAAATATATTAAACAACCATGGTGACATTACACATCCCTGTCTAAGACCTACTTTTACTGGGAAGTAATCTCCCTCTCTCCTACACACCCTAACCTGAGCCTCACTATCCTCATAAAAACTCTTTACAGCATTTAGTAACTTACTACCTATTCCATACACTTGCAACATCTACCACATTGCTTCCCTATCCACTCTATCATATGCCTTTTTTAAATCTATAAATGCAATGAAAACTTCCCTACTTTTATCTAAATACTGTTCACATATATGCTTCAATGTAAACACTTCGTATTGTATACCATTCTTGTACAACCTGTCAGACACTGCAACATCATGGAATCTTGATTCTGAGGACATGTATATAACCTTCACGACTACGACAACTACTACTACAACTAACCCATCTCTTTGGGTAGGACCTACTTCCACTGGGGAATCCCGCCTACCAGTGACTTTGCCCTCGTCTGCTACCCGTCCCATTTCCACCTGATGTTACTATATAAGCATCAGGCGCCTTGCTTCTGCTTCAGAATCTCGACGACTATGGTGCTCTTCGCACCTACTGCTAGGTTGAGGGACTGATTACCTCATCTTCTGTACATAGTTCTCCTGTCTTCAAGTTATGTCCTGGAATTTGTATTGATAAAGCCACTGGATGGCGAAACGTCTACAATAAAGATACCCAGATGTTGCGCATGTGTCTCAATTTCATCTTGTCGGTATTGTATACCATTCTTGTACAAACACTTGATCTACACATCCCCTACCCTCTCTAAAGCTTCCATGCTCATCTGTAATCCTACTCTCTGTCTTACCTCTAATTCCCTCAATAATAACCCTACCGTACACTTTTCCTGGTATACTCTGTAAAAATTATAGGAGAATAAGTTTACTATCTCTTTTGTCCCCCTTCCCTTTATATAAAGGAACTATACATGCTCTCTGCCAATCCCTAGGTACCTTCCCCTCTTTCATACATTTTTTTTTTTCAACAAGTCGGCCGTCTCCCACTGAGGCAGAGTGACCCAAAAAAGAAAGAAGATCCCCAAAAAGAAAATGCTTTCATCATCATTCAACACTTTCACCACACTCACACATTATCACTGTTTTTGTAGAGGTGCTCAGAATACAACAGTTTAGAAGCATATACGTATAAAGATACAAAACATATCATACATTTATTAAACAAAAATACCAACCAGTCAACACTATATCCCCCTTTGCTTTTAACATTTCTGTCATGATCCCATCAGTTGCAGCTGCTTTACTTACTTTCATTCTACATAATGCCTCACGTACCTCCCCCACACTCGCATCTTGCTCTTCTTCACTCCTAGATGTTATAGTACCTACCCGGCCAGTGCATGAAATTACTGCCTTCCTTTCTTCATCGATATTTAAAAGTTCCTCAAAATATTCCTACCATCTACCCAGTACCTCCAGCTCCCCATCTACTAATTCCCCTACTCTGTTTTTAACTAACAAATCCATTTGTTCCCTAGGTTTTCTTAACTTGTTTATCTAACTCCAAAATTTTTTCTTATTTTCTGCAAAATTTCTTGACAGTGCCTCTCCCATTCTATCATCTGCTCTCCTTTTGCACTCTCCCACCATTCTCTTCACCTTTCTTTTACTCTCCATATACTCTGCTCTTCTTGTAACACTTCTGCTTTGTAAAAACCTCTTGTAAGCTATCTTTTTCTCTTTTATCACACCCTTTACTTCATCATTCCACCAATCACTCCTCTTTCCTCCTGCACCCACCCTCCTATAACCACAAACTTCTGCCCCATAGTCTAATATTGCATTTTTAAAACTATTCCAACCCTCTTCAACCCCCCCCCCCACTACAGTGGACCCTCAGTTATCGTCCGTTCCTGTTATTGGCCAACTCGGTTATAGGCTGTTTTTCGGCTTCCGGTTATCGGCTGTTATTTCACTTATTGGCTGTATGGGACACATACACCCACCTGCCGGCAGATGCTCGCATCAGTCTGGCTGTGTCTCATAAGAACATAAGAAAGAAGGAACACTGCAACGGGCCTACTGACCCATGCGGAGCAGGTCCATGTCCCCCTCCGGATTACCCCAATGACCTCCCTCCCCCCAGATTAGCCCAATGACTCACCCAGTCTGGTCACCTCCACTCAAGGATGGAGCACGGCACCAGTCCCAGCAGCACA
This sequence comes from Cherax quadricarinatus, assembly GCF_038502225.1. Classification (NCBI taxonomy): domain Eukaryota; kingdom Metazoa; phylum Arthropoda; class Malacostraca; order Decapoda; family Parastacidae; genus Cherax; species Cherax quadricarinatus. Next base: position 9,104,031 of record NC_091304.1, on the reverse strand, counting down.
AGCTAGTCAGGTCCAACTCACACCCACTCATGTATTTATCTAACTTATTTTTAAAACTACACAACGTTTTAGCCTGAATAACTGTACTCAGGAGTTTGGTCCACTCATCCACGACTCTATTATCAAACCAGTGCTTTCCTATATCCTTCCTGAATCTGAATTTTTCCAACTTGAAACCATTGCTGCGAGTCCTGTCTTGGCTAAAAATTTTCAGCACACTATTTACATCCCCTTTATTTATTCCTCTTTTCCATTTATACACCTTGATTATATCCCCCCCTAATTTCATGTCTTTCGAGAGAGTGCAGATTCAGGGCCCTCAGTCTATCCTCATGTGGAAGATTTCTGATACATGGGATCATCTTTGTCATCCTCCTCTGTACGTTTTCCAAAGCATTTATATCCATTCTGTAATACGGTGACCAGAACTGAGCAGCATAGTCTAAATGAGGCCTAACCAAGGTTATATAGAGTTGAAGAACAACCTGAGGACTTCTATTATTTATACTTCTAGATATGAAGCCAAGAATTCTGTTAAGCTTTATTGCGAACACTAATGCACTGTTGTCTAGCTTTTAAATTACTGCTACCCAGAACTCCTAAATCCTTTTTGCAATCAGTAGTATTAAGATCTACATTATTTAGTTTATATGTGGCATGGTTATTTAACTGTCCAACATTTAGAACTTTTCATTTGTCAACATTAAACTGCATCTGCCACTTCTCCGAAGTGACATTGGCAGATGCAGAAGTGAGGAAGCTTCTGCTCTTTCATCCAAACATTTCGCTATAATCTGTTGTTTTTAGTGGTTATTTATCAAGTGCAACTGCGAAGTCACCATAGCCCCAAAGTTCTTAGTAAAGTTACTTTGGTAAAGAAAGTGAGAAAGACGATAGAATTCAAGGCAGGCAGGCATAGAGGCAAGGAGTGTAGCAGGCATGCAGGAAGTGTAGCAGGCAAGCAGGAAGTGTAGCAGGCATGCAGAGAGTGTAGCAGATATGCAGGAAGTGTAGCAGGCATGCAGGAAGAGTAGCAGGCATGCAGGGAGTATAGCAGGCATTCCAGAAGCCAGCATTAGTCTTCAATAAAGGTATGTAATATCGATTTGTCAAAATTTTTTTTTTTTTTGTAAATATTTTTGTCTAGAACGGATTAATTGTAGTTACATTAATTCTTATGGGAAATATTTCGGTTTTTGGCCATTTTGGTTTTAGGTCTAGCTTCTGGAACGGATTACGGCCGATAACCGAGGGTCCACTGTACTCATATTTGCACTAGCCCACCTTTCTGCCAATAGTTGCTTATATCTCACCCTAACTTCCTCGTCCTTTACTTCATACACTTTTACCTCTCTCTCTTACTTGCTGTTGCCATTTTCCTTTTGTCCCATCTACCTCTTACTCTAACTGTAGCTACGACTAAATAATGATCCGATATATCAGTTGCCCCTCTATAAACATGTACATTCAGAAGCCTACCCATCAACCTTTTTTCCACCAATACATAATCTAGCAAACTACTTCATTATATCCTGTATCATACCTTGTATACTTATTTATCCTCTTTTTTCATAAAATATGTATTACTTATTACCAAACCTCTTTCTACACATAGTTCAATTAAAGGCTCCCCATTTTCATTCACCCCTGGCACCCCAACTTTACCTACTACTCCCTCCACAACATTTTTACCCACTTTAGCATTGAGATTCCCAACCACAAGTGCTCTTTCACTAGGTTCAAAACTCCCCATGCACTCAATCAACATTTCCCAAAATCTCTCTTTCTCCTCTACACTTCTCTTTTCTCCAGGTGCATAAATGCTTACTATAACTCACTTTTCACATCCAACCCTTATTTTACTCCACATAATCCTTGAATTTATATATTTATATTCCTTCTTTTCCCACCATAACTTATCCTTCAACATTATTGCTACTCCTTCTTTAGCTCTAACTCTATTTGAAACCACTGACCTAATTCCATTTATTTCTCTCCACTGAAATTCTCCTACCCCCTTCAGCTTTGTTTCATTTAAAGCCAGGACATCAAGCTTCTTCTCATTCATAACATCCACAATCATCTCTTTTTTATCATTCGCACAACATCCACGCACATTCAAACATCCCACTTTAATGGTTTTCTTCTTTTTCTTTTTAGTAGGCCATATAGGAAAAGGGGTTACCAGCCCATTGTTCACGGCATTTTAGTTGATTTTCACAACACGCATGGCTTAAGGACGAAAGATTCTTATTCTACTTCCCCATGGATATAAAAGGAAAAGCAATAAGAACAAGAACTATTAAGACAAAATCAAAGAAAACTCAGATGAGTGTGTATACAGAAACGTGTACATGTATGTGTAGTGTGACCTAAGTGTAAGTAGAAGTAGCAAGATGTACCTGAAATCTTGCATGTTTTTGAGACAGAAAAAAGACACCAGCAATCCTACCATCATGTAAAGCAAATACAGGCTTCCCCTTTACACTCACTTGGCAGGACAGTAGTACCTCCCTGGCTGGTTGTGTTTATGCACCTGGGAAAGAGAGGAGGGTAGAAGAGAGAGTCAGGGATATAGGAAGTTAAGTGTTAGGAAATTTTAAACCAAGTGAGAAAGTAACAGAGTAACTGTTGTAGATGGCATAGTAAGTTTGGGGTGCCAAGGGTAAATGACAGTAAGCCTTTAATTGAACTTTGTAAATATAGAAGTTTGGTAACAGGTAATACCTGTTTTAACCCTTTCACTATCCAGACCCCCTACTGGATTAAAGTTTCAATATTACTAGTACTTTCAGACACTATGAACCATTACAATTTGAATAAAATAACTTGACACTTCTCAACCATATTATCTACCATCTGCAATTTCATTATTAATATACTAACCGAAAAGACACCTGATATGTTGTCTGTTCAAGGGTCCAAAAGGGCTGGGAAGAAAGTCGATCCACATTATATAAAGACCTCTGGTAACGGCTAAAAAACAAGCCTTTCTCCACTGCACGGTCATATATCTGTAAGAAAATATAAATATTTTCTTATGACATGTCACACTATATCTACTCAAAACTTCAAATTACTAAACATACAAGTTATATATGTACTCTATTATTCATTTTACATCTTTAGGACAATGAACCTTAATACTAGTATGCAATTATGATTCTGGCCAATTCTTTAACTCTCAACACATACCAGAAATTGAAAGGCCCTTTTGTGTTGCCATTTTTTGAAAAAAAAAAAAAAAAAGAAAAAAAAAAAAAAAAAAAAAAAAAAAAAAAGGTAAGAGATTTTTTCTAAAGATAATGTAGTACACTACTTATAAAATTACACAGGCATGAAGAGGACAGCTAGGAGCACTTTATGCAACAGCAATTTTGCCCATTTGAGGCCTATCTATGGCAAATTCCAGTGCTAAAATCAATCCAATTCCTGACTACTTCACTAGTACACTTTTCGTCCAATGAACTGAGCACAAGAAATAGTCCATTCAAATAAGTATCAAGAATTCAGTAATTTGTCCATTTTTACAGTACTGTCAACAAATTTCAATTAAAAATCAGTGTAGGCATTCCAGTCACTAAAACAGTCCTCCCTCTATTCATTAATCTCATTACCAGTCCTCTCCTATATAACTCTTGGCACTAGAAGCTCACCTAATGGCACCGTAGAGTCCTGCCACTTGCAAAAAATGTTGCTGATATGCCTTTTTTTTCTTGCTTTTTTTTAATTTACATTATTTTTATTTTCTGATAATTACAATTTATAGTAGTTTCTGATAATTACAATTTATAGTAGTTCTTGTGATTTTATAGCCAATTTTTGTTCTGACACTAATATTAGGTACAGAAATAGTAATCAAACAGTCACAAACATATTGACAGGTGAGCATGTTCACCTACCTTGGTCACAAACTTGTCTAAAATATATACAAATTATTCATAGGTCCCTGCAAAGCTTTTAGAAGTGTTGGAGTATATGAAACTCGCAAGCATTGTGTCAGACAGAGTGGCACTCGACACTGATGATAGTGCAGTCACTCAATACTGCTGATTTTGTACCAGTGAACCTTAGTGTTTTTTTTTTTATTTTCACTGTGTCACATACATAACAAGTCTGTCTCTGTGTATCTGTCTGTCTCAGAAAGAGTCACTCATGAACCAACAGGTACTGGACATGTTGCAGAATCGTCACATTTGAACAAGTGGAAATCCGCATTACTTGCCACAGTCATGCTTAGGCCTCATATCAACACAGTATAGCACTTTGTCTGCCTTTTTTGGGTTATCCACAGTATAGCACTTTGTCTGGCTTTTCTGGGTTATCCACAGTATAGCACCTTGTCTGACTTTTTTGGGTTATCCTAGGTAATTTACACCATGTATGATAACTGTTTTTTGTGCTAACCCAGCCAACCATCTGAACATGTATTACACATGTTGCAGAATTCTCTCTCTCTCTCTACTTAGGGCATAGGTGACAGGACATTCTGGCAGGATGACACTACCATCTGCATCAAAATTGAAAGGATGTGGCACAAATGTTGCACATGGGTTATTATTTAGGTTTTTGATATTTTCTCGACCACTTATGGCCACATTCATCTCAAAGCCACTAAACTCAGGGTCAACATCATTTTTCTCCTAAAAGGTATGTTAATATGACATGGCATTAGTGAATCCCTGGGGTTTGCCATGCTGTTTGCTCTAGTTGGCACTCAGTTGAACTGGTGCTCCCACAAGGTACTAAGTGGTCACAGATTTTTTAATACTAAACATACTAAGTGTTAAGATCCATTCTATATTGACAAGGTATCTCAGGTCTATTGTGCCAAATTTGGAGGCAAGAAAAACAAAACATCGATCTACGTTTGGAGCACAAGCAGTAAGAACATAGATCGACCTTTAGACAGTTAAAGGGTTAGTTATGTCCCCAGGCCTCTCTTATATTAAGCTTGCTTTCCATTTTGAATTTTTATTCACACAAAAAATAGAAGATTTACTGTTATGCAAGCTACTGCATTATTGTAATAATTGTATAAATAATATCAGGGTATTCCTAAATGTGTATTAGACTGGCAAGCTGGACGTGTATTGGATGAGTGACCTCATCTGTGTACTCTGGAATATCAGCAAAAGTCAAACATTTCCACTATTTTGAGGTTAATTTCAAGCTACTTTCATTCCAGAAACCAATCAAAATAATCTCTGTTGCTGTAATATCTCTTCCACTCCATCAAAAGAGACCAAAAACCCGAGAATACAACCATAAAAACCATATGAAAATACACAAATAACCTGCACATAGGAAAGAGGGACTTATGACAATGTTTCATTCCAACTTAGACAACCTTAGTCATGGCTTTGTCGCTGTAGATGCCTTCCTTTGCCATTACACTGTCAAATGCTCCAAACTTCAGAACATACATGACTTAACCTAACCTGATTCTGTTTTTTCCTCCTCTGTCTACCTCTTCACCTTTACTATTTTTCCTTTTTCTTGTTTTGGGTTTCCTTTCTTCTGCCTTGGATGTTTTGTCCTTTACTCCTGCCCACTTCTGCCGGTGTTTTTGGTTTTACCCCTTGTGAGTCCTTATCTCTCCTGCAGTGCTCCTCTTTCTTGACCTTTGACTCCACCATTACTACTATTTCCTTTCCTACTACCTCTGGCTCCTTCCTTCACTTCTGTCTCCATTTTCTCTCCCCCTTTGTATTCTTGTCCCACCTACCACTCTCCCTAGCCTTACCTTTATCACCACTAGTTCTACTACTACTTCCACTGCCTGCCTTACCTTTACTACTACTACTCTCACCTCTCCTTTCTGTCCCTGCTAGCTGGGCTATGTATACTGGCTCCTTCTCTCCTTTCTGTTAGTGTGACTTTGTAAATGGTCCAAGTCGGACTGAATCGTCATCATAAGCTCCTCTCTCCTACATGTGGGTTATTTGTGTATTGTCCTAGTCATGGTATTGTGCCTTTTTGTTTTTCATATGAAAATATGCTGCAAAGTCACTGTTTTAAAAAAACACAGTCAATTTTTTTTCACCATTATGCACTGCGTGCTGCAGAATTTTTTTATATGGTGTACACTTACAGCATAGACCCTTTCTCTCATATCTACCCATTCTCTCATATTTACTGCTCACAGCTTATCTGACAGAGATAAGCTCATCATGTAGTACTATGACACCCACCTTCAAAGGGTTAAGAAATATCTTAGCCTATTGTGGGTACTCCCTGGCTTCTTCATTCTTCATTGTTGTTGTGACGATATGGTGATGTGACGATGATACAATGCCAACAATGATGAGATGAAGTGAGGTAATGGTGTAGGCATTGTGATGTTGTGTTAGGTTATTGAGAACTGAGTAGTAACATGGTGAAACCTTCCTGCCACAGCAGGGAGGGAAGGTTTTACCATGTTACTCAGAATGATGTGCAATTTGAATTATTATTATCATAATCAAGGGGGAAGCGCTAAACCCGTAGGATTATACAGCGCCTGTGGGGGGGATGGAAGGTACTCAGGCTTAATTCAGGGAACTGGAGCACAGATCCAGTTCCCTAGATCAAGAGCCCCTCACCAGCATCAAGGAACCTTCCTTGAGGGGGCATGCAATTTGAAACTTATGAATCTTTTATTTCTGGAATTTTCCATTTAATATTTTCGGGCCACAGTAAATCACAGATAACTGAAACCACAAAAACCGAATCTGTGGATACAGGGTTCTTCTGTATATTTAAACTAATATTTTTAACTTCATTCTCAAACATTATGTAGAAGGTATTGTCAGTATTGAATAAAAGTTTGTTTGTTGTCATCTACAGAGGCATCCTTTTGAGTACAGCATCAATTGTATTGTTGAGGCCAATAGGATCTGCATTTATGATGGCAAAAGTCATTGTTTGCAAAAAAGAACTGGTTTAATTTATTGCGAGGCACTGGGAAGGTCAATGATGTTTACCTGGAGAGAGTTCCGGGGATCAACGCCCCCACGGCCCGGTCTGTGACCAGGCCTCATGTAGATAGGGAAATAGTAGAGGGCCTATGACACTGCCCTGTGGCACCCATGTTGATTGGTAGGGTAACTGAAAAACTTTGTCTTTAATGGTCGCATGTTGACACCCTACCCTTGAGGTAAATTTTATGTAATGTATGAAAGATCATGGCCCCTGACTCTATAATATTCTAGTTTGAACAATAAGATGTTGTGGGCTATTGTATCAAAATATTTTTTTAAGACAATAAAAGGGTTCTTTGAATATTTATTATTTTTCAAATATACTGAAACAAGCATTTTTTATTTATAGCATCATTGGTACTCTTACCTGGCCTGAAATAAAAAATGGCAGTAGTTTAGGATATAATTTTTTTATAATAATTCATAGATTTGTTTATGTATTTTATGATAAATTAAGTAACTCTTTGATTGCTACTTAATGAACACTTGTAAATGTGGTTTCCTTAGCCTTGGTGGAAGACAGCCAATTTTTTTAAAAAAAAAAAAAAAAAAAAAAAAAAAAAACTGCAGATCTCACCTGGTATGCCTCTATAGTCTTGCCCTCACGCTGTAGAGCATCCCCAAGGTGGAAATAGAAACGTCCATCTGATGTCCCCTCTGCTTCACTTTCAATTCCTTTTTGCATATAAAAGGCTCCGCCGGTGTTATTGTTGTAAGTAGTTTTTAGGATAAATCCATAGTGAACCTATAATAAGAGAAACATCAAATAAAAGAATTGTCATTTAAAATAAAAGATTAATATAATTAAATGAGATAAAAATTAACATAAATTGTTACTCTACACTTATGCTTAGTATACTGTCTTCTGCATTAGTACAGTAAATAATAACACAAACAACTGGCATAACAAAAGGCCATAACTATAAATGAGGAAGAGCAGCCCTAAGGGCACCAGAAAGTTTTCCTTCACAAATGGTAGTAGAATGAAATGGTTTACATAAGTTAGTAACTGCTATTGTCTACTACAAACTCAGAAAAACTCCAACCATGATATGACAATGTCAGAAGATGAAAGGGTGGACAATCTTGTATTTTGACCAAGAAGGCCTATGGTACAATATCTCATAGTGTACAGTATGACTACTTCATAAACTGGAAAAGCACCAGAAAATGTCGTGCTGTACCTGATCAAAAGAGCCGAGTCAGTTATACAGATGTCATTTTGCTCCATGAGGTTGAGGAGGATACCCATAATTTTTTTTTTCCCTTAAAGTGGCCAGTAAGGGATATATTATCAATTACAATAACAACCTTACTATAAAGAAGACATACAAGTGTATAAAGTTTAGGGTCAATGTAAATATGCATCCTCAACTTAACCTTTTCAGTGGCCGTCAAGTAGAACTACATTACTGAGCCCAGGGGTCTCTCGTGTAGTTCTAAGTCATGAGCTCAGCGAGTGTGCACAATTTAAAAAATCCTGCCTCACACGGTGCATGATGAGAAAAGCAAAACTCTGGCCTTGTGTTTGGTTTAAAATAGTGAGTATGAGGTGTTTTCTAGGATGGTTTTAAAAGCTGTTTCTTGGTATCATTTGATAGAATGGAAGATATACTACTGAAATCAAGATAATTTTGATTGGTTTCAGGACCAGAAGTAGCTTGAAATTGGGCCCAAAATAGAAGAAATATTAGATTTTTGCCAATTTTCCTGACAATGGGTAAGGCTCCCCTACACCCCCAATCTGCTTTATGGGTTATTTAATAGGTCAGTTCATTGTTAATTTTGAGGTCTGGACAGTGGAAGGGTTAAATTGCAATCTGCAGAAAAAAAGGTGTGCCACAAACTATATAGTAATTACCATAAGATGATAGGAAGATAGCATGGATGATATAGCAAAGTAAAGATGAAATATGGGATGTATATTACTGTACTAGGAAGAGGTTCATTATCATCATCATACTTAAGCACTGAACCTACAAGGGTCATACAGCAGGGAGAAGTCCAAAACAAGAATACCAATACATTTGGCAAGTAACATACCATCTCAAAATTTCTTCAAATTTGGTTTTCAAGGTTATAATATGTTCTGAATTCATATTTGTAAATCTTACCTCAGTCTTATTTATATGTCAAGACTGAAGTGTAAGCTAGGTCAGAGATCCGCAACAATTTTGTAGAGACGGGCCAGAATGTAAATATTTTAAGCTTCAGAGGCCAAGACAATGGTAAAATTAACCTTTTTAAGGTCTGTGCTGTAGTACTATGGCTTTGAGCTTAGGATCAGTGCCGCAGAAGTACATGACGAGCTCGGCTCGCTCAGATAAGCAGTGAATGGTAAATTTGGGCCTGGATATTAGAGAATGGATCTATGCAGTGAGTGTGCACCATATAACAAAAATCCTGCCCCGAGCAGTGCATTATGCGAAAAAACTAACAGTGTTTTTGATTTAAAACAGCAACTTTGCCGTGTATTTTCGGATGGTTTTTATATTTGCATTCTTGGTTTTTTGGAATCATTTGACAGAATGGAAGATATATTACAGAAACAGAAATTATTCTAATTGGTTTCAGGACTGAAAGTAGCTTGAAATTGAGCTCAAAGTAACAGAAATGTTTGACTTTGCCAATATTCCAGAGAACACAAATTTTATCACTTATCCCATATGTGTCCAACTGGTCAGTCTAATACACGATCATGAATGCAGTGATATTTTATGCAATGATTACAATAATACAGTAGTCTGCATAACAATAATCTTCTACTTTTGAGAAAATAAAATTCAAAATGGAAAGCAAGTGTAATATAGGATAGGCCTGGGGACATAACTAATGAACAGAGGAAATGTTGTTTTAATGCCAGGAATGTCTACACTGTATATTCTGGACCCTATTTTTAAACTGGCAATTTTCAAATTTTGTGTGAAATTGGCCAAATTACCAATGTCTGATCAATTTAGTAAAGTAAAGGTTTATTTCTTTGTAAAGGTTATAATATGTAATTACAATTTTGGCTTGCTAAGTAGAAAGAAAGCCACTATCATGCCGGGGCATTTCAGGCAGACTAATCCTAATATACGTAATAACTAGTTAAAACTAGACAAAATGATAGTACATAGTACAGTGGAACCTCTACTTGCAAGTGCATCCACGAGCGAGTTTTTCCAAATACGAGCAGTCGATGGGTAAATTTTTTGCTTCCATACACGAGCAAAATTTCCATAAGCGAGCAGACCTCAAGGCAGGTGCCTTGACGCTGGTGAGGGGCTCTTGCTCTTGATCTAAGGAATTGTATCTCATTTATTTGTTGGACTATCTTATTAGAACTTGGGCAATGTATGATGGAAAGATGCTTCTTAACGTAATAATAATAATAACAATTATGTGCATAATAATACTAATATGTATAATAATAATAGTATAATAAAATAATGATAATAATATAATACAATAATGATAATAATATAATACGTTTATTTTTTTTTTCAACAAGTCGGCCGTCTCCCACTGAGGCAGGGTGACCCAAAAAAGAAAGACAATCCCCAAAAAGAAAATACTTTCATCATCATTCAACACTTTCACCACACTCACACATTATCACTGTTTTTGCAGAGGTGCTCAGAATATAACAGTTTAGAAGCATATACGTATAAAGATACACAACATATCCCTCCAAACTCCCAAACCCCTCCTTTAAAGTGCAGGCATTGTACTTCCCATTTCCAGGACTCAAGTCCGACTATATGAAAATAACCGGTTTCCCTGAATCCCTTCACTAAATATTACCCTGCTCACACTCCAACAGATCGTCAGGTCCCAAGTACCATTCGTCTCCATTCACTCCTATCTAACACGCTCATGCACGCTTCAAATTCAAATTCAAATTCAAAGTTTATTCTCTATAAGGATTACAATGCTGAGTTTACAGAAATTTGGTTATTGTTTGGTTTACATGTAGTAAAATTGTGATTACAGAGTGTACCACTAGAACGCTTAGCATGGCTAGGCATTTCGGGCTTGCTGGAAGTCCAAGCCCCTTGCCCAAAAAACCTCCTTTACCCCCTCTCTCCAACCCTTTCGAGGACGATCCCTACCCCGCCTTCCTTCCCCTATAGATTTATATGCTTTCCATGTCATTCTACTTTGATCTATTCTCTCTAAATGACCAAACCACCTCAACAACCCCTCTTCTGCCCTCTGACTAATACTTTTATTAACTCCACACCTTTTCCTAATTTCCACACTCTGAATTTTCTGCATAATATTTACACCACACATTGCCCTTAAACAGGACATCTCCACTGCCTCCAACCATCTCCTCGCTGCTGCATTTACCACCCAAGCTTCACACCCATATAAGAGTGTTGGTCCTACGTACTATACTTTCATACATTCCCTTCTTTGCCTCCATAGATAACGTTTTTTGACTCCACATATACCTCAACGCACCACTCACATTTTTTCCGTCATCAATTCTATGTACTGCATAATAATAATTATAATAACAGACGACTTCAAAAGGCCGTCACTAGATGGCAGTGTTTACCACAACATAAATAAATAAAGTTTATTTCTTTGTAAAGGTTACAATGTGTAATTACAATTTTGATTTGCTAAGTACAAAGACAGCTACTATCATGTCGAGGCATTTCGGGCAAACTAATCCTAATACATAGTAACTAATTAAAACTAGATAAAAAATAGTACGTTTCGCCACACAGTGGCTTCATCAGTCCAATACAAAGTAGAATTGCGTAAGGAGAGGAGAAGTTTGAGGTAATCAGTCCCTCAACTTGTCGGTTTTCAAAACCATTCATCACATCTGTCAGACACTGCAACATCGTGGGATCTTGGTACAAAGACTTCAACGCTTGCCCAACCTTTGGACGATGACCTACTTACACTAGTGGCAGGTCCCACTGTGATCCCGCCTCCTCCTGCTTCACCTCATCTGTCTGCAGTATATAAGCCACCTCTCTGGCCCTATGCTGCACTTCCAACAAGAGTGATGGACTGAACACATCGATTCCAGGTTGAGGGACTGATTACCTCAAACTTCTCCTCTCCTTACGCAATTCTACTTTGTATTGGACTGATGAAGCCACTGTGTGGCGAAACGTTTCTTCAATAAAGATTCCCATGTGTTGCGTGTCTCAATTCTTCAACTTGTCAGTTTTCAAAACCATTCATCACAAAAAATAGTACATAGTAACTATACTTAAAACTAAACAAGGAATAGTGCTTAGCTGTTTTACAATCTTATTTGAACTTAATAAATCTTATTTAAACTTAGTACAAAAATCTAGCTTACAAGTAATGGTGCAGGTGGTAATATTTTATGGAATGGCAGAATTAAAAGCCAGAAGGTCACATGATAAAACTAGTTAGCAGATGTTTGGTTGATTTGGTTAATATCACGAGGTAAGATGATTTTTTAGGAAAGTTCTAAATTTATAAGCTGTCTGGGGATCCTTGACCTGTTCAGGTAGCGAGTTCCAGATCTTCGGGCCTTTTATGTGCATAGCGTTCTTGCATAGTGAGAATCTGACTCGAGAGATGTTGAAAAGTGCCTTATGCCTTGTATTGTGACTGTGCATTCTGTTGTAACTGTCGAGTAGTAGTTTTAGGGGAGGGTTTACAGTGGAGTTTAAAGTTCTGTATATGTAGTAGGCACAATAATAAGAGTGTATGTCTTGTACAGTGGACCCTCGAGTTACGAACTTTTTTCGTTCCAGACGGCTGGTCAAGTGCTGTTACTGAACGAATTTCCTCTCATCAAGAATAATGTAAAATAGATTAATCTGTATCAAACCCCCAAAAATATACTTACAAAAGCACTTACAAAAATACACTTACATAATTTGTCATGTTGAGAGTGGTTCTTAACTCGAGGGTCCACTGCATATTTAGCAAGTTGAGTCTTTTGTAAAGTGGTTTGGTGTGCTGTCTAGCACAGGAGCTGGTTATCACCTGCACAGCAGCTTTTTGTTGGATTATTTAGGGTCTAAGGTGGTTGGCAGTGGTTGAGCTCCAGACACAAATACAAAGAGGGAACAGTTGTGGCCTCCTCCACCTGTTACATAATGACATGTTTTATGCATTCTGGAGTAAATATCAGGTTTCTAATGTATTTATATTATTACTTCACATTAGATGAACTGTGATAGATAATAAGCCATAGAGTTGATGATGGCGAAATATTCAAGGAGTATTTTGTCCTGTCTCCAGACAAACTCTCGTCAGCCGCCGCTGCTACTACATATATGACATATTTTATTCATTCTAGAGTATATATCAGGTTTCTATGTTATTTATATTGTTTGGTATGTCATATTAGATGAACTATGATAGATAAATAAGCTGTAGAATTGAAATTAGCAAAATTATTGAAGTACAGAATTCCACTGGAACAGACTAATTGCATTTCAATTAATTTAAATGAGGAAAATTGACTCTGCAAACGAGCAAATCCAGTTGCGAGCAAGGTCATGGAATGGATTAAACTCACAAGTAGAGGTTCACTGTAATTACTTAAAACTAGACAAGTGGTTTACTTGATTACAATCATATTTAATCTTAATACTAATGAAATACTAGTTGAAATAGTTAAATGGGAGGTTTCTTGTAGTTAATAGATTGGAAGACATACTAGCGAAATAGCTAAGAGTTTGGTCGACTGGAGCAATGTAAATGGGCTAAAATAGGACTCAAATTGAGCAAAATCGCCGATGCATAAATATCGCTGAGACTGCTAACTTTGTGAGAGTGTAATTTTGTAAGTTCGATCAAATTTCATAATTTTGGTTTCATTACCTTTGCAAAAAGATTATCTATCATTTTTTGTTTAAATTCTTGGGCCCTGAAAGCAATTTTCAGATCAGGGGTCTGGACCCTGAAAGGGTTTAAGTATACAGTGGTACCTAGGGATATGAACTTATTTTGTTTCAGAAAGCTGTTCAAGTGATGATACTGAATCAATTTGTTCCCATAGGGAATAATGTAAATTAGATTAATCCGTTTCAGACCCCAAAAACACACTTATATAATTGTTCGTGTTTTGAGCTGTTTGTATCCTGAGGTACCACTGTATGTATATATACACAAGTTAACATTTTTAAATTTATCATCATAATACAAGTACATATAAGATGTAAATAGGTGGCTGGCCATATCCAGCCTGCAGGAAGTAGTTTACCAACCCCTGATCTAAATCATCATGAGGCTGAAGCAAAATAAGCATTTATTTGGAACCCTGAAACTTGGGCAATAATTATCGTATAGTGATTAATAAAGACATACGTATTTTGAATTAACAGAGTACAAGGATTACAATGAATATTTGGAATCAACAGAGTAAAACTAAAACCAGCTTCCCTTGGTTCATTAGTAATGTCCCTAGGCAAAGGACATCCTAGAATTTCTCTACTGGGGGTTCTGGGATGGCTATCTGCTTGCAAGAGGGCTTAGACACTTGTTTTAAGGAACATTATTATTGCTTCAGTATTTTTATTTAAAGAACTTTGAAGAATCTTCACCCCCAAGCAACCTCTTCCTATATGATTACCTCGCTCTCAACAGGTAATTTTCTTTTAATTCTTTAAAGTGCAGTACTGTGTTGGCTCTTGGGCTGCACAGTGATTGCGAACCAAGAGCACACAAGTTTCAACATGCTGTGACCCGAGATGAATTTTAGCAGTAAGCACTAACATTTTTTTTTTTAACATGTCGACTGCTTCCCACCGAAGCAGGGAGTTTAACACGTCTCCACATATTTAGAAGTGCAAGATATTACACAATTTTTTTTTTATTAACAAAGTGGCTGTATCCCACCGAGGCAGGGTGACCTAAAAAGAAAAACGAAAGGTTCTCATTTTAAATTTAGTAATGTATACAGAAGAAGGGGTTATTAGCCCTTTGCTCCCAGCATTTTAGTTGCCTCTTATGATATGCATGGCTTAAGGAGGAAGAATTCTATTCCACTTCCCCATGGATTACACACATCAATTTCGTAAATTGGTTAAATACGAATTAAATAATTACTGTAAATCCCCCCATACACTAGTTATATAAACCAAACAAATAACATGTACACATTAGGTTGGTAGACAGCAACCACCCAGGGAAGTACTACCGTCCTGCCAGATGACTGTGAAACAGAAACCTGTAACTGTTTTACATGATGGTAGGATTGCTGGTGTCTTTTTCTGTCTCATAAACACGCTAGATAACAGGGATATCTTGCTACTCCTACTTACACTTTGGTCACACTTCACAGAGACGCACATGCATATACATATACATACATCTAGGTTTTTTCTTCTTTTTCTAAATAGCTCTTGTTCTTCTTTATTTCTTCTATTGTCCATGGGGAAGTGGAAAAGAATCTTTCCTCCGTAAGCCATGCATGTCGTATGAGGCGACTAAGATGCCGGGAGCAATGGGCTAGTAACCCCTTCTCCTGTAAACATTTACTAAAAGAGAAGAAAAACTTCATAAAACTGGGATGCTTGAATGTGCGTGGATGTAGTGCGGATGACAAGAAACAGATGATTGCTGATGTTATGAATGAAAAGAAGTTGGATGTCCTGGCCCTAAGCGAAACAAAGCTGAAGAGGGTAGGGGAGTTTCGGTGGGGAGAAATAAATGGGATTAAATCTGGAGTATCTGAGAGAGTTAGAGCTAAGGAAGGGGTAGCAATAATGTTGAAGGATCAGTTATGGAAGGAGAAAAGAGAATATGAATGTGTAAATTCAAAGATTATGTGGATTAAAGTAAAGGTTGGATGCGAAAAGTGGGTCATAATAAGCGTGTATGCACCTGGAGAAGAGAGGAATGTAGAGGAGAGAGAGAGATTTTGGGAGATGTTAAGTGAATGTATAGGAACCTTTGAACCAAGTGAGAGAGTAATTGTGGTAGGGGACCTGAATGCTAAAGTAGGAAAAACTTTTAGAGAGGGTGTGGTAGGTAAGTTTGGGGTGCCAGGTGTAAATGATAATGGCAGCCCTTTGATTGAACTTTGTATAGAAAGGGGTTTAGTTATAGGTAATACATATTTAAAAAAAAAAGAGGATAAATAAGTATACAAGATATGATGTAGGGCAAAATGACAGTAGTTTGTTGGATTATGTATTGGTAGATAAAAGACTGCTGAGTAGACTTCAGGATGTACATGTTTATAGAGGGGCCACAGATATATCAGATCACATTTTAGTTGTAGCTACACTGAGAGTAAAAGGTAGATGGGATACAAGGAGAATAGAAGCATCAGGTAAGAGAGAGGTGAAGGTTTATAAACTAAAAGAGGAGGCAGTTAAGGTAAGATATAAACAACTATTGGAGGACAGATGGGCTAATGAGAGCATATAGGCAATGGGGTCGAAGAGGTATGGGGTAGGTTTAAAAATGTAGTGTTAGAGTGTTAAGCAGAAGTTTGTGGTTACAGGAAAGTGGGTGCGGGAGGGAAGAGGAGCGATTGGTGGAATGATGATGTAAAGAGAGGAGTAAGGGAGAAAAAGTTAGCATATGAGAAGTTTTTACAAAGTAGAAGTGATGCAAGGAGGAAAGAGTATATGGAGAAAAAAAGAGAGGTTAAGAGAGTGGTGAAGCAATGTAAAAAGAGAGCAAATGAGAGAGTGGGTGAGATGTATCAACAAATTTTGTTGAAAATAAGAAAAAGTTTTGGAGTGAGATTAACAAGTTAAGGAAGCCTAGAGAACAAATGGATTTGTCAGTTAAAAATAGGAGAGGAGAGTTAGAGGTATTGGGAAGATGGAGGGAATATTTTGAGGAATTGTTGAATGTTGATGAAGATAGGGAAGCTGTGATTTCGTGTATAGGGCAAGGAGGAATAACATCTTGTAGGAGTGAGGAAGAGCCAGTTGTGAGTGTGGGGGAAGTTCGTGAGGCAGTAGGTAAAATGAAAGGGGGTAAGGCAGCTGGGATTGATGTGATAAAGATAGAAATGTTAAAAGCAGGTGGGGATATAGTTTTGGAGTGGTTGGTGCTATTATTTAACCCTTTGGGGGTCGGCAGGTCCTCTCAGAGACTTGTTCTCAGGATCAGCCAAATTTAAAAAAAAAAAAAAAATTTTTTCTTATGAAAAGATAGAGAATCTTTTCCCAATCATAATGACACCAAAAGTATGAAATTTGATGGAAAACTTATGGAAATATGCTCTCGCGAAGTTAGCGGTCGATGATGTTTACGCATCGGCGATTTTGCCCACTCTGAGCCCTATTTTCGGCCAATTCCAGTGTACTAGCTGACAAAAATCATAACTATTTCACTAGAACTCCATTTTTTCTATCGAATGAGTACAAGAAACCACCCATTTACTGATTTCAACTATCCAATGCAGTGGTCAGAATTTAGCAATTTTGCCAATTTCACACAAATTTCAAAAGATGCCAATTTCTGAATAAAGTCCAGAATAAACAAGAAAGACATTCCTGGCACTAAAATAACATTTCCTCTGTTCATTAGTCATGTTCCCATGCCCCTCTTACATTCTTTTGCTTTCCACTTTGAATTTTTATTCTCATAAAAAAATAGAAGATTTACTGTTATGCAGACTACTGCATTAGTGTAGAAATGGTATAAATAATATCAGCGCACTTGTGAAAGAATATTAGACTCACCAGTTGACGTGTATTGGACGCTTGGCATGATTTGTTTACTTTTGATATTTGGTAAAAATCGAACATTTCTGCTACTTTGAGCTCAATTTCAAGGTATTTTTCATTGTAAAATCAGTCAAAATCATCTCAATTTCTGTAATATGTCTTCCATTCTATAAAATGAGACCAGGAAAACTAGAATACAGTGGACCCCCGCATAGCGAACTTAATCCGTGCAAGAGGGCTGGTCGTTATGCGAAATGTTCGCTATGCGAATTAATTTTCCCCATAAGAAATAATGGAAATAAAATTAATCCGTGCAAGACACCCAAAAGTATGAAAAAAAAAATTTTTTACCACAAAAAAATGTTAATTTTAGTACACACAAACTGAAAAAGGCATGCACAATTACATGACACTTACTTTTATTGAAGATCTGGTGATGATTGATGGGATGGGAGGAGGGGAGAGAGAGTGTTAGTGTTTAGAAGGGGAATCCCCTTCCATTAACACTTGAGGAGGCAAGTCCTTTTCCGGGGTTACTTCCCTTCTTCTTTTAATGCCACTAGGACCAGCTTCAGAGTCACTGGACTTCTTTCTGTCCATAGAGCTCTGTACCTCCCGTTCCTTTACGATTTGTCTAAAATGGGCCATAACATTGTCATTGAAATAGTCACCAGCACGCCTTGCAACAGCTGTGTCAGGGTGATTTTCATCCATAAAGGTTTGCAGTTCAACCCACTGTGCACACATTTCCTTAATTTTTGAAGTAGGCACAATGGATTCCACAACTGGCATAGGCTTCTCAGGGTTAGCCCCAAACCCTTCAAAATCTTTCTTAATTTCCATACTAATTCTCACCCTTTTTACCACAGGGTTGGCACTAGAAGCTTTCTTGGGGCCCATGGTCACTTATTTTCAACAAACAGAACCGAAAACACTGTAATAATACGAAATATTCCGAGTGTATGCTTGAATGTTACCGCGGAGGCTAGCTGGTAAACAATGGGACAGGCGGCACATGTGAGGCTGGCTGAGGCCGCACATTGGACGCGTCTCGGACGAAGTTCGCTGAGTGGGTTTTTGTCTACTATGCGGGGCAAAATTTTAGCGATCAAAGCGTTCGCTATGCGGAATGTTCGCTATGCAAGGCGTTCGCTATGCGGGGGTCCACTGTACAACAATAAATACTATATGAAAATACAGTGCAAAGTCGCTGTTTTAATCCAAAAACACAAAGTTTTTTTTTCTCATTACGTACTGTGTGCTGCAGGATTTTTTTTTATACTGACAAGCACCTAAAGTCGGTTCCTGACCAGCCGGGCTGTGGCTTGTACGTTGGTTTGCGTGCAGCCAGCAGCAACAGCCTGGTTGATCAGGCTCTGATCCACCAGGAGGCCGGGTCACAGACCGGGCCGCGGGGGCGTTGACCCCCGGAACTCTCTCCAGGTAAACACTGACCACAAACACCCATTCTTTCATATGTAGGCCTACCAGCTTTCTCTCACTAGATTTAACGGCACTAGAATTTATGTGTACTAGTACGTCAAAAACCCCTGCGCGCAAGCCGTACTAGTACAGCCGAAACCCCGAAAGGGTTAACCCTTTGAGGGTTTCGGCCGTACTAGTATGGCTTACGACCCAGGGTTTTTGATGTACTAGTATGCTTAAATTCTGGCGCCCTCAAATCTAGTGGGAGAAAGCTGGTAGGCCTACATATGAAAGAATGGGTCTATGCGGTCAGTATGCACAGTATAAAAAAAAATTCTGCAGCACAGTGCATAATGAGAAAAAAAAAAAAACTTTGACCGTTTTTTTGGGAATAAAACACCGACTTTGCACTGTATTTTCGTATGGTATTTATTGTTATACTCTAGTTTTCTTGGTCTCATTTTATAGAATGGAAGACATATTACAGAAATTGAGATGCTTTTGACTGGTTTTACAATGAAAAGTACCTTGAAATTGAGCTCAAAGTAGCAGAAATGTTCGATTTTTACCAAAATTCAAAAGTAAACAAATCATGCCAAGCGTCCAATACACGTCAACTGGTGAGTCTGATATTCTTTTGCAAGTGCGCCAATATTATTTATACCATTTTTTACACTAATGCAGTAGTCTGCATAACAGTAAATCTTCTATTTTTTGTGAGAAAGCAAAAGAATATAAGAGGGGCCTTGAGACGTGACTTATGAACAGAGGAAATGTCATTTTAGTGCCAGGAATGTCTTTCTTGTTTATTATGGACCCTATTCAGAAATTGGCATCTTTTGAAATTTGTGTGAAATTGGCAAAATTGCTAAATTCTGACCACTGTACTGGATAGTTGAAATTGGTAAATGGGTGGTTTCTTGCACTCATTCGATAGAAAAAAATGGAGTTCTAGCGAAATATTCATGTTTTTTGTCGACTAGTACAGTGGAATTGGCCGAAAATGGGGCTCAAAGTGGGCAAAATCACCGATGTGTAAACATCGTCGAGACCGCTAACTTCGCAAGAGCATAATTCCGTAAGTTTTCCATCAAATTTCATACTTTTGGTGTCATTATAATCGGGAAAAGATTCTCTATCTTTTCACAAGAAAAAATTATTTTTTTTTTTTAAATTTGGCCGACCCTGAGAACGAGTCTCGGAGAGGGCCTGTCGACCCTCAAAGGGTTAATAAATGTATGGAAGAGGGTAAGGTACCTAGGGATTGGCAGAGAGCATGCATAGTTCCTTTGTATAAAGGCAAAGGGGACAAAAGAGTGCAAAAATTACAGGGGGATAAGTCTGTTGAGTATACCTTAGTGAGAAAGGCATGTTAAATGCCAAGATAAGTCGTAAGCTAGGTTTGGCGTGCCAAACAGTTAGCACAGTATTGAACTCAAATAAGATCTTATAATAAATTAAAAGTGCCACTCCAGTGAACACGAAACTGATAAAGAGAGCCTTAGTGCTGATATGGAGAAAGTTTTAGCAATATGGATAGAAGATCAAACCATCCACAATGTTCCTTTAACCCTTTCAGAGTCCAGACCCCTGATCTGAAACTTCTTCACATGGTCCAACAATTTTCAAAATATTTTTTTTGCTATTTTTTCTTATGAAATGGTAGTGATTCTTTTTCTGAAGGTAATAAAACAAAAAGTACAAAATTTGATGGAAAACTGATGAAATTACGCTATCGAGAATTTTGCTGTGTCAGCGATATTTACACATTGGCGATTTTGCCCGCTTTGACTCCTATTTTAGGCCAATTACATTACCAGTCGACCAAATTCTTAGCTATTTCACTAGTATACCTTCCATTCTATTGACTGAATATAAGAAACCACCCATTCAACTATTTCAACTACCCAGTGAAGTGATCAGAAATTGGAAATTTGGCCAATTTCACACAAAATTCAATAAATGTCAATTTCAAAATAAGAGTCCAGAATAAACAATACAGACATTCCTGGCACTAAAATAACATTTTCTCTGTTCATCAGTTATGTCCCCAGGCCTCTCCAATATTACACACGAATTCCATATAGAATTTTTATTTGCACACAAAAAAAGAATATTTATTGTTATGCAGACTACTGCATTATTGTAACAAATGTGTAACTAATCTCAGTGCATTCATAAATGCATATCACACTGGCCAGATGGACGCATATTAGATGAGTGATGTCATTTGTGTACTCTGGAACATTAGCAAAAATCAAACATTTTCAATACTTTCAGCTCAATTTCAAGCTACTTTTAGTCCCGAAACCAATCAAAACCATCTCTATTTCTGTAATGTATCTTCTATTCTATCAAAAGAGACCAAGAACCTTAGAATACAATCATAAAATCATACGAAAATACACCACAAAGTCGGTGTTTTAAACCAAAAACATTGTCACAGTTTTTTATTCCCATTATACACTGCGTGCTGCAGGATTTCTTTTATATGGTGCACACTTACCACACAGACCCATTCTCTCATATCTAGGCCCAAATTTACTGCTCACAGCTTATATGAGAGAGCTGCACTCATGGCATAGAACTACAGGACCAACCCTCAAAGAGGTTAAGGAACGAAGCCATCTGCACAACATAAAAGTGCAAGGTGAAGCAGCTTGTGTTGATGCAGAAGCTTTAGAAAACTATCCCGATAAGTCAGCTATGGTAACTGATGAAGGCGACTACACTAAACAGCAGATTTTCAACATCAACAAAACAGCTCTATATTGGAAGAAGATGGTCTCTAGGACTTTCATAGCTAGAGAGAAGTCAATACCTGGCTTCAAAGTTGCAAAGGTTAGGCTGACTCTCTTGTTAGGCACTAATGCAGCTGGTGACTGCAAGTTGAAGCCAATGCTCATCAACCATTCTGAAAATCCTAGGGCCCTCAAGAATTAGTAAAGTAAGTAAAGTTTATTTCTTTGTAAAGGTTACAACGTGTAATTACAATTTTGATTTGCTAAGTGCAAAGTTAGCCACTGTCATGCTGAAGCATTTTGGGCAGACTAATCCTAATACATAGTAACTAATTAAAACTAGATAAGATAACAGTACATAGGAACTATACTTAAAACTAGACAAGTAGTAGTGGTTACCTGATTCACAATCTTATTTAAATAATCTTGAAATTGCACAAAAAATCTACCTTACAAGTAATGGTTCAGGTGGTAATATTTTATGGATTGGAAGAATTAAAAGCCTAGAGGTCACATAAAACTAATTAGCAGATGTTTTGGTTGAAGTAGTTAACCCTTTGACTGTCCCAACCCCCAATCCTGAGGTGTCTCCTGGTGTCGCAAAATTTCAAAAAAAAAAAAAAAAAAAAAAAAAAAAAAAAAAAAAAAAAAAATTATTTTTTCTTATGAAATAATAGAGAATCTTTTCCCGGTTGTAAAGACACCAAAAACCGAAATTTGATGGAAAACTGACGGAATTACGCTCTCGTGAAGTTAGCGACCTCGGCGATATTTACAAATCGGCGATTTCGCCCACTTTGAGCCCCATTTTCGGCTAATTCCATTATTCCAGTCAACCAAACTCATAGCTATTTCTTCAGAACTCCATCTTTTCCATCGATTGAGTACAAGAAACTGCCCATTTACCGATTTCAACTACCCAATAACATGGTCAGAAATTTGCAATTTGGCCAATTTCACGAAAATTAAAAAATATGACAATTTCAAAATAAGGACCAGAATGAACAATGCAGACATTCCTGGCTCTAAAATATCATTTTCTTTGTTCATCAGTCATGTCTCCAGGCCCCTGTGATATTACTCTTGCTTTTTATTTTGAAATTTTATTCAAACAAAAAATAGAAGATTTACCGTTATGCAGACTACTGCAATACTGTAATAATTGTAAAAATTACATCAACCCATTCATGACTGCATATCAGAATGGCTATTTGGACATTTATTGGACAATGACATCATTTGTTTACTTTTGAACATCGGCAAAAATCAAACATTTCCTGTACTTTGTGCTCCATTTCCAGGTTCTTTTTATAGTAAAATTAATCAAAATCACCTCTATTTCTATAATATAGTTTCCGTTCTATCAAATGAGACCAAGAAAACGAGAATACAACCACAAATACTATACGAAAATAGACCACAAAGTCGGCATTTTAATTAAAAAAAAAAAAAAAAAAAAAAACGGTCGGAGTTTTTTTTTCTCATTATGCAATGCGTGCTCCAGGATTTTTTTTATATGGTGCACACTGACCACACAGATCCATTCTCTCACATGTGGGCCTACCAGCTTTCTCCTGCCTGATTTGAAGCCGCTAGAATTTATGAGTATATATACGTCAAACACAGTACCTCATAAACGTATATATACGGCCGCGACAGTCAAAGGGTTAATATTGAGAAATAAGATGATTTTTTAGCAAAGTCCTAAATTTGTAAGTTGTCAGGGGATCCTTGACCTGTTCTGGTAGCAAGTTCCAGATCTTCAGGCCCTTTATGTGCATGGCGTTCTTAAATAGTGAGAGACTGACTCGGGGGATGTTAAAAAGTGCCTTATGCCTTGTACTGTGACTGTTTATTCTGTTGTAACTGTCAAGGAGTAATTTTAGGGGAGGGTTTACAGTGGAGTTTAGTGTTCTGTATATGTAGTAGGCACAATAATATGAGTGTATGTCTTATTTAGCAAGTCGAGTCTTTTGAAAAGTGGTGGGGTGTGCTATCTAGCACAGGAGCTGGTTATCACCCGCACAGCAGCTTTTTGTTGGGTTATTAAGGGTCTAAGGTGGTTGGCTGTGGTTGAACCTCAGGCACAAATACCATAGGTGAGGTAAGGATATATTAGAGTGGTACAGGGTAAGGAGAGTCGTTTGTGGTACATAGTATCGTATCTTGGAAAGGATTCCTACTGATTTGGAAATTTTCTTGGCTATGTGATGGGTGTGGGATTGAAATTTAAGATTAGTCAAGGAGAAGACCTAGAAATTTGCCCTCCGTGTGTCTTGATATAAGGGAACCATTTATCAATATGGTAAGTTGGATATTTAAGGCTCTGTTGCCAAACAGCATGAATTACATTTTGCCCATGTTGAGAGTGAGTTTGTTGGTCATCATCCAAGTATATATCTTTAGCAGTTCATTGTTTACAGTGTTTCTAAGTACAGCTGGGTCTGAATGGGAGTAGACATATATATTCTCATCTGTGAATAGAACTGGTTTAAGGAGTTAAGATGCATTGGAGAGATCATTGATGTAGATGAGAAAGAGGAGTGGGCCTAGGACACTACCCTGGGGTACTCCTACAGCTACAGGTTGGATAGCGGAGTTGACTCCATTTGCATATACATATATACATGTACTGGTGTCTGTCGTTAAGATAGGATTTTTAGTAGTCAAGAGAATGTCTTCTGATGCTGTAATGATTCAGTTTGAGGTGCAAGAGATTGTGGTCGACTGTATCAAATGCTTTTCGTAGGTCGATGAAGAGCCCCATTGGATATTCATTTTTATTGAGAGCTGTGTATATTAGTTCAAACATTTGTATAACAGCGTCATTCGTACTTTTTTTTGGTCTAAACCCAAACTGGCACAGGTTAAGTACGTTGTTGGATGTAAGGTAGGAGTAAAGACACTTGTGTATTATTTTTTCGAATATCTTGGAAAGTAAGGGCAAGTTTGATATGGGTCTATAGTTGTTCAAGTCAGTTGGATCACCTCCTTTGTGGACTGGGGTGACCCTTGCTGTCTTGAGTATAGATGGGAAGGTTGAGGATGCTACAGATTTGTTAAACATTGTTGCAATAATGGGTGACAGATCATGTGCAGCTTTTTTATATATGAATGGTGGCAAGTTATCTAGATCACCTACTAAGTTTTTTAATGATTTAATGAGTGAGACTTCAGTGGAATTAGATGGAGCTAGAAATAGACTATTTGGGTAGCTGCCAGTGAGGTGCTCGTTCAGCTTGGTATTTGAGCGAGGAATTTAACTTGGTAGCCTTGATCCTACAGTAAAGAAGAAGATATTAAATTTGTTGGCCGTGTCTACAGATTGTATGTAAGGTTCATCTGGTTTAGTTAAGCTTATCTCTCTGTTTCCAGATGGTGTCCTAGAGCCCAAAATTTTGGAGAGGATTTGCCAGGTACTTTTCATATCACCTTTTATTTCACTAAATTTATTTTCATAATACATTTGCTTTGATTTTTGTATTAGTTGAGGATATTTTTTGTTAGCCATGGGCTGTTTAGTCTCTTTTCTGTGATCTGTTTCATTTTGATTGGACAATGCTTGTTATAGAGGTTTAGGGTTTTATGTAAAAAAATTTTGACATCTTTATCAATATTATTACTGTCAGCTAGCTCTTTCTGCCAATCAATAGTACCTAGTGCTAGTATTAGGTTGTTTATCGATGTCTCTTCATGCAGGCGAAATGAGATCTTTCTCGTTTCTTGAGGCAATTTACATAAGTTGGTTATGAGAAAGGTAGGGTAGTGGTCTGTGGTGTTGTCTGTGATTATACCTGCTTGTAGTGGGGATATCGTGTTGGTCCAAATATGGTCAAGTAATAAGGCACTTGTCTCAGAGATTCTTGTTGACTTCGTTATAGAGGGTAGCAACAAGCTGTTGTTCATAGTGTTTGTGAGATCAGATACTAGAGTGTCAGTTGCTTGGATGAGGTTAATGTTAAGATCTCCTGCAAGTATCAGATGGTGTTTATTCAACTCTGACTCAATTATCATGTTTCTAAGATTACTGCTAAAAGTGTAAGTATTTGTGTGTGGTAGTCTGTAGACTGCGCCAACTGTTATAGGTTTCTTAAGAGTATTTGATGTGAATTTAGCTATTATACATTCACCGTTTTCGTCCTGTACATTAGTTGATTTCATACATTCTAGTTCATCAGAGTAATAGATGGCAGTACCTCCTCCTGGTTGATCAAGCCTGCAGTTATATATGGCTGTGTAACCAGGTATGGTAAATATGTCTGTCAAGTCTTGTCTGAGCCAGGTTTCAGTAAGTATAATGAAAATTATACACCTACCATCCGACTTACGACCGAGTTCGGTTCCGAGAAACCAGTCTTAAGTCGAAATGGACGTAAGTCGAACTTTACTACTGAATATCAAGATCACATTTTTGTAATGACTTTATTTTATTGTTTTATTTTGGTATTTCATGTTTTACTTTACTTTTTATGCTGTTAGTACTGTATTTTATACTGTAAGGTTTAGGATAAACACTGTGTACAACACAAATAGTTGTTTATTTCCCAGAAATTTTGCAAAAAAAATACGGTCGTAAGTCGGATGGTAGGTGTAGTAGCATTTAGAGACTTCAGTAATGCAAGGAGGTCATCATAGTGTTTACTCAATGATCTAACATTATAGTTGAAGACTAATGCTCTTGCTGGCAGTGTAGCAGTGTAGTAATGGCAAGTACTCTTAGGATTATTTGTGGAGTTCAATAAGAGGTTGATATCAGGATCGGTAATTGCATTCATAAGGGGTACGTAGAGAAATAACCTACTACAATTATTAAAAAACAAAAAGCATTTGCTGTTAAACCGCTAACAAATATGAACATATGAACTAAGATAATTATTTTAAATCTAAAAATAATGGAGCTACTGACTATAAAAGTAAAACAATGAAAATAAGACAATTTAGCACCTGAATTAGCACCTTAATTAATTTAAAGTTAAAAGTAATGTAATGTAATGTAATGTAGTAGGTTGGTAGACAGCAACCACCCAGGGAGGTACTACCGTCCTGCCAAGTGAGTGCAAAACGAAAGCCTGTAATTGTTTTACATGATGGTAGGATTGCTGATGTCTTTTGTCTGTCTCATAAATATGCAGGATTACAGGTATGTCTTGCTACTTCTACTTACACTTAGGTCACACTACACATACATGTACACATTTATTTATACACACTCATCTGAGTTTTCTTTGATTTTATCTTAATATTTCTTGGTCTTATTACTTTTCCTTTTATATCCATGGGGAAGTGGAATAAGAATCCTTCCTCCGTAAGCCATGCGTGTTGTAAAAGTCAACTAAAATGCCGGGAACAATAGGCTAGTAACCCCTTTTCCTGTAAAGATTACTAAAAAGAATAAGAAGAAAATTGTCAAAGTGGGAAGTCTGAATGTGCGTGGATGTTGTGCAAATGATAAGAAAGAGATGATTGTGGATGTTATGAATGAGAAGAAGCTGGATGTCCTGGCTTTAAGTGAAACAAAGCTGAAGGGGGTGGGAGAGTTTCAATGGAGAGGAATAAATGGGATTAGGTCAGGGGTTTCAAATAGAGTTAGAGCTAAAGAAGTAGCAGCAATAATGCTGAAGGATAAGCTATGGCAGGAAAAGAGGGACTATAAATGTATTAATTCAAGGATTATGTGGAGTAAAATAAAGATTGGATGTGAAAAGTGGGTTATAATAAGCGTGTATGCACCTGGAGAAGAGAGAAGTGTAGAGGAGAGAGAGAGATTTTGGGAAATGTTGAGTGAATGCATGGGGAGTTTTGAATCAAGTGTGAGAGTAATGGTGGTTGGGGATTTCAATGCTAAAGTGGGTAAAAATGTTATGGAGGGAGTAGTAAGTAAATTTGGGGTGCCAGGGGTAAATGTAAATGGGGAGCCTTTAATTGAGCTATGTGTAGAAAGAGATTTGGTAATAAGTAATACATATTTTATGAAAAAGAGGATAAATAAATATACAAGGTATGATGTAGCACGTAATGAAAGTAGTTTATTAGATTATGTATTGGTGGATAAAAGGTTGATGGGTAGGCTCCAGGATGTACATGTTTATAGAGGGGCAACTGATATATTGGATTATTATTTAGTTGTAGCTACAGTTAGATTAAGAGGTAGATGGGAAAAGAGTAAGGCGGCAACAACAAGTAAGAGGGAGGTGAAAGTGTATAAACTAAGGGAGGAGGAAGTTCGGGTGAGATATAAGCGACTATTGGCAGAAAGGTGGGCTAGTGCAAAGATGAGTAGTGGGGGAGTTGAAGAGGGTTGGAAGAGTTTTAAAAATGCAGTATTAGAATGTGGGGCAGAAGTTTGTGGTTATAGGAGGGTGGGGACAGGAGGAAAGAGGAGTGATTGGTGGAATGATGAAGTAAAGGGTGTGATAAAAGAGAAAAAGGTAGCTTATGAGAGGTTTTTACAAAGCAGAAGTGTTATAAGAAGAGCAGAGTATATGGAGAGTAAAAGAAAGGTAAAGAGAGTGGTGAGAGAGTGCAAAAGGAGAGCAGATGATAGAGTGGGAGAGGCACTGTCAAGAAATTTTCATGAAAATAAGAAAATTTTTTGGAGTGAGTTAAACAAATTAAGAAAGCCTAGGGAAAGTATGGATTTGTCAGTTAAAAACAGAGTAGGGGAGTTAGTAGATGGGGAGATGGAGGTATTAGGTAGATGGCGAGAATATTTTGAGGAACTTTTAAATATTAAGGAAGAAAGAGAGGCAGTAATTTCATGCACTAGTCAGGGAGGTATACCATCTTTTAGGAGTGAAGAAGAGCAGAATGTAAGTGTGGGGGAGGTACGTGAGGCATTACGTAGAATGAAAGGGGGTAAAGCAGCTGGAACTGATGGGATCATGACAGAAATGTTAAAAGCGGGCAGGGGGGGGGGGTAGTGTTGGTACTTTTGTTTAATAAATGTATGAAAGAGGGGAAGGTACCTAGGGATTGGCAGAGAGCATGTACAGTCCCTTTATATAAAGGGAAAGGGGACAAAAGAGACTGTAAAAATTATAGAGGAATAAGTTTACTGAGTATACCAGGAAAAGTGTACGGTAGGGTTATAATTGAAAGAATTAGAGGTAAGACAGAATGTAGGATTGCAGATGAGCAAGGAGGTTTCAGAGTGGGTAGGGGATGTGTAGATCAAGTGTTTACATTGAAGCATATATGTGAACAGTATTTAGATAAAGGTAGGGAAGTTTTTATTGCATTTATGGATTTAGAAAAGGCATATGATAGAGTGGATAGAGGAGCAATGTGGCAGATGTTGCAAGTATATGGAATAGGTGATAAGTTATTAAATGCTGTAAAGAGTTTTTATGAGGATAGTGAGGCTCAGGTTAGGGTGTGTAGAAGAGAGGGAGACTACTTCCCAGTAAAAGTAGGTCTTAGACAGGGATGTGTAATGTCACCATGGTTGTTTAATATATTTATAGATGGGGTTGTAAAGGAAGTAAATGCTAGGGTGTTCGGGAGAGGGGTGGGATTAAATTTTGGGGAATCAAATTCAAAATGGGAATTGACACAGTTACGTTTTGCTGATGATACTGTGCTTATGGGAGATTCTAAAGAAAAATTGCAAAGGTTAGTGGATGAGTTTAGGAATGTGTGTAAAGGTAGAAAGTTGAAAGTGAATATAGAAAAGAGTAAGGTGATGAGGGTATCAAATGATTTAGATAAAGAAAAATTGGATATCAAATTGGGGAGGAGGAGTATGGAAGAAATGAATGTTTTCAGATATTTGGGAGTTGACGTGTCAGCGGATGGATTTATGAAGGATGAGGTTAATCATAGAATTGATGAGGGAAAAAAGGTGAGTGGTGCGTTGAGGTATATGTGGAGTCAAAAAACGTTATCTATGGAGGCAAAGAAGGGAATGTATGAAAGTATAGTAGTACCAACACTCTTATATGGGTGTGAAGCTTGGGTGGTAAATGCAGCAGCGAGGAGACGGTTGGAGGCAGTGGAGATGTCCTGTTTTAGGGCAATGTGTGGTGTAAATATTATGCAGAAAATTCGGAGTGTGGAAATTAGGAAAAGGTGAGGAGTTAATAAAAGTATTAGTCAGAGGGCAGAAGAGGGGTTGTTGAGGTGGTTTGGTCATTTAGAGAGAATGGATCAAAGTAGAATGACATGGAAAGCATATAAATCTATAGGGGAAGGAAGGCGGGGTAGGGGTCGTCCTCGAAAGGGTTGGAGAGAGGGGGTAAAGGAGGTTTTGTGGGCAAGGGGCTTGGACTTCCAGCAAGCGTGCATGAGCGTGTTAGATAGGAGTGAATGGAGACGAATGGTACTTGGGACTTGACGATCTGTTGGAGTGTGAGCAGGGTAATATTTAGTGAAGGGATTCAGGGAAACCGGTTATTTTCATATAGTCGGACTTGAGTCCTGGAAATGGGAAGTACAATGCCTGCACT
>NC_091304.1:9053837-9068837 GCF_038502225.1 Cherax quadricarinatus | reverse complement strand
ACGACCGAGTTCGGTTCCGAGAAACCGGTCGTAAGTCGAAATGGTCGTAAGTCGAACTTTACTATTGAATATCAACAAAACATTTTTGTAATGACTATTTTATTGTTTTATTTTGGTATTTCATGTTTTACTTTACTTTTTATGCTGTTAGTACTGTATTTTATGCTGTAAGGTTTAGGATAAACACTGTGTACAACACAAATAGTTGTTTATTTCCCAGAAATTTGGCATAAAAAACACGGTCGTAAGTCGAGTGGTCGTAAGTCGGATGGTAGGTGTATTAATTTTTGTTAGATGATATCCAGAGGTCAAGAGGTTAAATATTTCTTTATTTTGAGAAATAAAACTTAGATCGATTGAATTCTTGTACTCTGCTGATTCCAAATGTGTAGATCAATAGGAATATGTTAATTATACTCAAGTTATGATATTCCAAAGAAATGCCTTTGTCCTGGGACCTCAACATAACATAAATTACTCTCAACTAGTAAGTCAGACTGAGCTGAGACTTACAGATGTATATGCAGATCACATGCTAACCTTGAATATCAAATTTGAAGAGATTTGGAGATATTAGGGTATTAAGCACTGGCTTTGTCCTGGAACTTTCTCTAGTGGATCAAGACAATTGAAGTGATCTGAACACAAAAATAGGAAAAAGTGATAGGCTTGCAAGAAAAATGCACAAGTGAGGTAAAGAGAGTTAAAGTAGTGGTAATGTAACAAACATCATGTAAAATTTAGAGTTGAGGATTGCATTATATGGAGCTTACCTGGGTCCTATGATGCATAAGAAGAACAGAACAGGCAGATATTAGTTACATACTACAACTTTCAAGCTTTTATGTCAGCGTCACCTACTTTGGAGGGAAAATTTCAGGGGCATCAAAGAATCAGATACTGACAATATAAATATTTTTTTCCACCTTCTGCGGCATGTGTTTTTCATTCAACGCTTCAGCAGTCTCCTACCTAACTAGCATAAGTAAACAATGAAACAAGGAACTGTTCTTCTACCACCAGCTTCCCTACCAGCAAACACCAGGTGGAACTGCCAAGAAGATTACCTATTCATTCCAGAATTATCGTAATTTCATGATACTAATAGTGGAATTAGGCCACAAAGCTCACTAAATAGATTTAACCCAGGATAACCCAGCAGTCAAACAATGCAACCTATTTCCTCATTTCAATGAGTATTACACCTTGAAACAATTGAAAATCATAGTACAGTGGACCCTCGACCAGCGATGGCATCGATTAGCGATTTATCTGACTAGCGATTCATTTAAACGCAAAAAATTTGCCTCGACTAGCGGTTAAAAACCCGACCAGCGGTTATTCGGTCCGTACCGTACGCGTCCACTTTGGCCTGAGCGCGCCTCACTCGTCCCGTGGGTGCCAGTGTTTACAAGCTAGCCAGCCACCGCGGTCGCTTCCAAACATACAACTGGAACATTTCATATTATCACAGTGTTTGTGGTGCTTATTTCTGCAAAATAAGTCACCATGGGCCCCAAGAAAGCTTCTAGTGCCAACCCTACAGCAAAAAGGGTGAGAATTACTATGGAGATGAAGAAAGAGATCATTGCTAAGTATGAAAGTGGAGTGAGTGTCTTTGAGCTAGTCAGGTTGTATAATAAACCCCAATCAACCATCGCTACTCTTGTGGGCAAGAAAATGGCAATCAAGCAAGCTGTTCTTGCCAAAGGTGCAACTATGTTTTCGAAACTAAGATCGCAAGTACTCGAAGATGTTGAGAGACTGTTATTGGTGTGGATAAACGAGAAACAGACAGCAGGAGACAGCATCTCTCAAGCGATCATATGTGAAAAGGCTAGGAAGTTGCATGACGATTTAATTAAAAAAATGCCTTCAACTAGTGATGATGTGAGTGAATTTAAGGCCAGCAAAGGTTGGTTTGAGAGATTTAAGAAGCGTAGTGGCATTCATAGTGTGATAAGGCATGGTGAGGCTGCCAGTTCGGACCACAAAGCGGCTGAAAAATATGTGCAGGAATTCAAGGAGTACATAGACAGTGAAGGACTGGAACCTGAACAAGTGTTTAATTGTGACGAAACAGGCCTGTTTTGGAAGAAAATGCCAAGCAGGACCTACATTACTCAGGAGGAAAAGGCACTCCCAGGACATAAGCCTATGAAAGACAGGCTTACTCTTCTCATGTGTGCCAATGCTAGTGGTGATTGCAAAGTGAAGCCTTTATTGGTGTATCACTCTGAAACCCCCAGAGTGTTCAGGAAAAACAATGTTGTCAAGGCTAATTTGTGTGTGCTGTGGAGGGCAAACAGTAAGGCATGGGTCACTAGGGACTTTTTCTATGACTGGTTACACCATGCATTTGCCCCCGATGTGAAAAATTACCTAATTCAAAAGAAATTAGACCTTAAGTGCCTCCTGGTATTAGACAATGCCCCTGGTCATCCTACAGATGTGGTAGAGCGACTTTCTAAGGACATGAGCTTCATTAAGGTGAAGTTTTTGCCTCCTAATACCACTCCTCTCCTGCAGCCCATGGACCAGCAGGTTATTTCCAACTTCAAGAAACTGTACACAAAAGCTATGTTTGAAAGGTGCTTTGTAGTGACCTCAGAAACTCAACTGACTCTAAGAGAGTTTTGGAAAGATCATTTTAGCATCCTCAATTGTGTAAACATTATAGGTAAGGCTTGGGAGGAAGTGACTAAGAGGACATTGAACTCTGCTTGGAAAAAACTGTGGCCAGAATGTGTAGACAAAAGGGATTTTGAAGGGTTTGAGGCTAACCCTGAGAATCCTATGCCAGTTGAGGAATCCATTGTGGCATTGGGGAAGTCCTTGGGGTTGGAGGTTAGTGGGGAGGATGTGGAAGAGTTGGTGGTGGAGGACAATGACGAACTAACCACTGATGAGCTGCTAGATCATCTTGAACAGCAAGAGGGCAGACCTGAGGAAACTGCTTCGGAGGAGGGGAGAGAGAAATTGAAGAAGTTGCCTACTTCTAAGATAAAGGAAATGTGTGCAAAGTGGCTTGAAGTGCAAACCTTTTTTGATGAAAATCACCCTGACACAGCTACTGCAAGCCGTGTTGGCAACCTGTACACTGACAATGTTGTGAACCACTTTAGGAAAGTCATAAAGGAACGAGAGGTACAGGTATCTATAGAGAGATATGTTGTGCGACAGAAGTCCAGTGACTCTCAAGCTGGTCCTAGTGGCATTAAAAGAAGAAGGGAAGTAACCCCAGAAAAAGACTTGCTGCCTCAAGTGCTAATGGAAGGGGATTCCCCTTCTAAACAGTAAGAAGATAATGCTCTCCCCTCCTCCCATCCCATCAATCATCACCAGATCTTCAATAAAGGTAAGTGTCATGTAACTGTGCATGTAATCTTCAGTTTGTGTGTATTAAAATTAATATTTCATGTGGTAAAAATTTTTTTTTTTTCAATACTTTTGGGTGTCTTGCACGGATTAATTTGATTTCCATTATTTCTTATGGGAAAATTAACTTGACTAACGATTATTTTGACTAACGATGAGCTCTCAGGAACGGATTAAAATCGCTGGTTGAGGGTCCACTGTATTTTGTTGTACATACAATTGACCCTTGAACAAAACAGGTTTGAACTGTGTGGGTTCACTTATACACAGATTTTTTCAACAAATATACAGCCTCTCCTTGCTTAATGATGGGGTTCTATTCCTAAGAGTAGGTCAGTAAATGAATTGGTCATAAGCAAAGAGCATAATATACTAGTAGTGGGTTTGTGTCAACCATTTTTATATATTTTTTTAACCCTTAGACTGTCCAAACGTAGATCTATGTTTACTCACGTAGAGCTCCGAACGTGGATCTACGTTTTTTTTTTTTACACTGTTTCTTATGGAGAAAATCAAGGTCAGAGCGCTACGCGTGCAAATGCAGATCTACGTTTCAACAGCTTAAGGGTTAATGTCACCTTTACAACATTTATAACATTTTTAGCAAATTTTTAAATGTTTATACAGTTGTGTACTGTATACTGTAATAAAAAGAATAGAGTAAATAAGCTCTAATATATGTTACTTAGATTTGTATACTGGTTGGAGAGCTGGTCGTAAGTCCAAGTGGATGGTAAACCAGTACGTCGTTAAGTGAGGGCAGGCTGTATTTGAAAAGTTTTTGGAGATTGCGAACAAAAAATTAAGAAAAAGTTATACATGTCATGAATGGATAAAATATATGTAGATACCAGTTTATTTTATCATTTACTACCATACAACATACACAAATCTATTCTACAGGTTTAAATTTATCAAAACTTAGAAACAAACAATAACACATTGTACATGTTCCATT
This sequence comes from Cherax quadricarinatus, assembly GCF_038502225.1. NCBI lineage: Eukaryota > Metazoa > Arthropoda > Malacostraca > Decapoda > Parastacidae > Cherax > Cherax quadricarinatus. The sequence goes on along the minus strand of NC_091304.1, from coordinate 9,064,501 downwards.
CACAGTTGAGACAAATATAAACAAAAGTAAAGATAAAATAATATAACAATAATATTTTTTTTTCAACAAACCAGCTATACCCCACCTAGGCAAGGTGACCAAAAAATAAAAACAAAAGTTTCTCTGTTTAAAGTTAGTAATTTAACCCTTTGACTGTTGCTGGCTCCTTTCTGAAACTGTCATTCTATGTCGATAAATTTTTGGGAAAAAAAAAAAAAAAAAAAAAAAATTCTTATGAAATGATAGAGAATCTTTTCCCGGTGGTAATGACACCAAAAGTACGAAATTTGGTCGAAAACTCACGGAATTAAGCTCCCGTGAAGTTAGCGGTCTCAGCGACATATACGCATCAGCGATTTCGCCGACTTTGAGCTTTGTTTTTGGCCAATTCCGTTGTCCCAGTTGACCAAAGTCATAGCTATTTCTTTAGAACTCCATTTTTCTATCTGTTGAGTACAAGAAACCACCCATTTACCGATTTGAACTACCCAATGAAGTGGTCAGAAATTGCAATTTGAACAATTTCATGCAAATTAAAAAAGATGCCAATTTCAAAATAGGGTCCAGAATAAGCAATGTAGACATTCTTGGCACTAAAATAACATATCCTCTGTTCATTAGTCATGTCTCTAGGCCTCTCTTATATTACTATTGCTTTCTATTTTGATTTTTTATTCATACAAAAAAATACAAAATTTACTGTTATGCAGACTACTGCATTATTGTAAAAATGGTATAAATAATATCAGTGCACTAATGAAAGAATATTAGACTCCCCAGTTGAAGTGTATGGGACATGTGGTGTGATTTGCTTACTCCTGAACATTGGTAAAAATCGAACATTTCCACTACTTTGAGCTCCATTTCAAGGTCGGTTTCATCATGAAAGTAATCAAAATCATCTCTATTTCTGTAATATGTTTCCCAGTTTATCACCTGAGACCATGAAAACGAGAATACTACGATAAATACTATACAAAAATACACCTCAAAGTTGGCATTTTTATCCCCCCCCAAAAAAAAAACTCATTTTTTTTCTCATTACACACTGTGTGCTGCAGAATTTTTTTTTATGTGGTGCACACTGACCACACAGACCCATTCTCTCACATGTGGGCCTACCAGCTTTCTCCCACTTGATTTGAAGCCACTAGAATTTACGCGTATAAATACGTCAGAAACAGTGGTGCGTTAAGACGTATATATACGACCGAAACAGTCAAAGGGTTAAACAGGAGAAGGGGTTACTAGCCCCTTGCTCCCGGCATTTTAGTTGCCTCTTACGACACGTGGCTTACGGAGGAAGAATTCTGCTCCACTTCCCCATGGAGCAGTCCACTGTTAAAATCATGGAAAAAAAAGTCTCATCATCCACATTTAACACACCTCCCTTACCCTATTATACATTTTAACCCTTTAACTGTCCAAACGTACATCTGCGTCTGCGCGTGTAGCGCTCCGACCTTGATTTTCTCCATAAGAAAGAATGTAAAAAAAAGTAGATGTATGTTCAGAGCGCTTTGTGAGCGAACATAGATCTACGTTTGGACAGTTTAAGGGTTTAAGAGGGTTAACCAATTTAAATGATGAAAGAGCATTATCTACTGCTATATAGACTAATTATGACACCTTCCATTCTGTCTCACCATATTAAAACCTACCAGCCATTCATCATAATTTTTTTTTTTTTCAACAAGTCGGCCGTCTCCCACCGAGGTAGGGTGACCCAAAAAAAAAGAAAGAAAATCCCCAAAAAGAAAATACTTTCATCATCATTCAACACTTTCACCACACTCGCACATTATCACTGTTTTTGCAGAGGTGCTCAGAATACAACAGTCTAGAAGCATACACATATAAAGATACACAACATATCCCTCCAAACTGCCAATATCCCAAACCCCTCCTTTAAAGTGCAGGCATTGTACTTCCCATTTCCAGGACTCAAGTCCGACTATATGAAAATAACCGGTTTCCCTGAATCCCTTCACTAAACATTACCCTGCTCACACTCCAACAGATCGTCAGGTCCCAAGTACCATTCGTCTCCATTCACTCCTATCTAACACGCTCACGCACGCTTGCTGGAAGTCCAAGCCCCTTGCCCACAAAACCTCCTTAATATTACAACTAAAAAACATTGAACAGTGATAGTATATACTTATGAAGTTCTTCAACATTAATTTCATTGCATTAAAGCATATTAATTAGTATGTTCACATATAACAATTCTATTAATCTGCTACATACACTACTCTGTTACAAGCTAAAATATCTTCAAAAAAAAAAAAAAAATCCTTACATATTTTATATCATGTATTTTCTCAACATGTATAAATACGTAATTAATACATTTAATTAATCACAATTATTTTACTCTAGGTAGTAGGTTGGTAAACAGAAACCGCCCAGGGAGGTACTACCGTCCTGCCAAGTGAGTGTAAAACGAAAGCCTGTAATTGTTTTACATGATGGTAGGATTGCTGGTGTCTTGTCTATCTCATAAACATGCAAGATTTCAGGTATGTCTTGCTACTTCTACTTACACTTAGCTCACAGTACACATACATGTACAAGCATATATATACACACCCCTCTGGGTTTTCTTCTATTTTCTTTCTAGTTCTTGTTCTTGTTTATTTCCTCTTATCTCCATGGGGAGGTGGAACAGAATTCTTCCTCCGTAAGCCATGCGTGTTGTAAGAGGCGACTAAAATGCCAGGAGCAAGGGGCTAGTAACCCCTTCTCCTGTATAAATTACTGAATTGAAAAAGAGAAACTTTTCTTTTTGTTTTTGGGCCACCTTGCCTCGATGGGATACGGCCAGTTTGTTGAAAGAAAGAAGAATTATTTTACTACAGTATTTGAACTTCCTACCTCTTCTCTAACAGAATTTTTGTTTTTAAAATGTATCACTAATGAAGCTCCTACCATGCACATTACTAATCATTTGAAAATTATTATCTCTATGAGGAGCTGGAAGATCAAATAAAGGTAAGGTAGAACAACTGTGGTAATATTGTATGAAAGAGCCAACAATGAGAAGTTACCCTTATGGGCATTTATTTTATGTGGGTAATACAGATTATCTAATATAACATATTACCAACCTGAGCAAATCCGTCATCAGGCCACTTTTGCAAAACTGCCTCAAAGATTTCCTTTGCAGCAGATCCCTGATTCATAAGAAGAAATGTGACACCCATCTTGTTTCTCAACTTCAAATCATCTGGAAACCGCTGCAGAAGACGCTGCTGTATTCTCACTGCCTTGCCAAAAAAGCCTGTGTGATAAAGGAATTCAGTGAGAATATCATTAATTTAAATAGTGCATATCATGTTCCTTTACATTTCTTGTAATAAGCTTTATTTCTACTTAAATATTTAAATGCCTGTTAGTACACAAATGAATATCACGGAAATCTAACTAAACTTTTTATTATGGAATAAAAACATTTAAAAGCTGACAAAATTTTAATTTAAGCATAAGTTTATCTATAATACTCTTCTTAGTCAAGACAAACCTCTGAATATCAAGCGATCAACGCAGGTTTCAGCAGCCATACGCAAAAGGGGAAGAGGCACCAAGGTGGGGTCTTCATCAGCAAGATCAAGCACTCCTCGGTACGTTACAATGGCTTGCTCCAGCCTCGAATTCGATCGTTCCATTTCTGCTAACCGGTCCAAAGACCTGGCACGGCCATATATGGCCCTTGCTGATTTGGGTGTGTTTTGAAGGATAGCTCCAAAACTATTGAGAGCTTTCCCTGGGTTCTATGCAGGCAGAGCAAAGAGGCAGGGTAGTCAGGTTGGGCATGGATGTAGGTTGTGATAAAGGATAAAGTCAGAAGTGAAAAAGGATATGACAGGAACAAAAAAGTGTAAAGAAAGATGGACAGGAAGAAAAGGTTAATGTATGAAAGATGAAAATTAAGAGAAAAAGACTTATACTGATGTCCAGTGAAGGAAACTGTCAACTAATGTATAGCAAAAAATGATATTAAAAATGAAGAACAGTGGTAGAAGAGGAATAAAAAGCAAATAAAATTTAAAATATAATGATGTTCAAGAACAAATAAAAATTAAATTGTTTTATATTATAATAATCAAGCTACCATTCCAAGAAAATTTTTAAACAGTAAATTATTAAAAAAAAAATCATAAATGACAAAAATTAAAATTGAACCAAAAGTTTTTAATTTAATGACTGTTCTAAAACTGAACAACAATTAATACTACTAAGCTAAGGACAGTGCATTAATTTTGCAGAGTAGTGTGTAGTAAAAACACCAGTCATGAGTTCATATATACATCCAAGCTCTTGGCAAGATGCCTTGAAACAAGCAGTAACACTAACCACTTCACCACAACAGTATGCACTTGGGTATAGATTCTAAACAAATATTTTCGTTGAATGTCATGCTACAGCAATACTGAAGTGCTTATACTTGTGTTTGATTTGAAAGGACCCAAGTTACTTTTATATACGTCTGCATCAGGATAGATCCAGCATCAGTATAACTTTCACATTGTTGTGAAATACCCTAACTTCTGTTAGGGTATTTCACAACAATGCTATAACACTAGCCACCCAACAACAATAGGATACATATTAATTCTATTTATAATTCTGTGACAATCAGTATGACCTTAATAAAATTATTACATTTCACTGATGTTAAATTCTAGTAACAAAATTTAGGGTGACTTTAGATATCTGGAAATGGATACATTAACAGAGGATTCAGTGAAAGTTAAGGTAATTCAGAGAATATTAGGGTCTTGGACATCCAGCAGGTGTGTGTGTGTGTGTATGTATGTGAGCATGTTAAATACAAGTGGAGGCAAATGGTTTTTGAAACTTGATGAGTTGTTAGTGTGAGCAAGGTAACATTTGAGAAGGGATTTAAGGAAATTGGTTAGACAGACTTGAGTCCTGGAGGTGGGATGTACAATGCATGCACTCTGAAGGAAAGGTGGGGATATTTGCAATTTGTAGGGGCACATGAATTGTAGTATCAATGTGTCTCTGGCAAGACAGTGGTAGAGTGAATAATGAAAGTGCTTCTTTTTTGGGTCACCCAACCTTGGTGAGAGATGGCTGTGTAAAAAAAAAAAAATTATACTGAGATGGTGTGAAGATATAACTATATAAGCAGAAAAGGTTGTTGAGAGGGCTTAGGCTTTCGGAAAGGATTAACCAGGGTATGTTTTGACCTTAGCTCCCTCAGATAAGCTGTGAGCAGTAAATTTTGATCTAGACATGAGACTGGGTCTGTGTGGCGAGTGTGCACAGTATATATATATAAAAAAAAAAACCTGCCCCATGTAGTGCATAATGTGAAGAGGAAAACCCCCGACCTTGTGTCTGGTTTAAAACAGCGAATTTCCAAGATGATTTTAATGGTTTTATTGTTTCTTGGTAATATTTGACAGACTGGAAAATATACTACTGAAATAGAGATGGTTTTGATTGGCTTCAGGACCAGATTGTAGGTTGAAATAAGTCTCAACTTAGCAGAAATATTAGATTTTTAAGAATTTTCCCGAGGATGAGTAAATCTCCCTTACAATCCTTGGTCTGTTTTAATTTCTTTTTCTAGGTCTGATTCAGTTACTGGGATGCCGAAAATCATGATCAATCATCCCTGGTTATATTTTATTATCTAAGAAATAAGGCAGCTCTTCAGTTTTTTTGTGATGATGATGAATTGAAAATGGAGGACAAGTGTAATGTATAGGAGAAACCTGAGGACATGATTAATGAACAGAGTAATTATTGTTTTACTGCCTGGAATGTCTACATTGCATATTTTAGATTTTTAACCCTTTCAGGGTCCGTGCCGTAGATCTACGGCTTTACGTTCAGGGTCCAAACCGTAGATCTACGCCATGAGCTCAGCTCACTCTGATAAGCTGTGAGTGGTAAATTTGGGCCTAGATATGAGAGAATACATCTATGTGGTATGTGTGTACCACATAAAACAAATCCTGCAGCACACAGTGTATAATGAGAGAAAAAAAACAGAGACCGTGATTTTCGATTAAAACAGCGACTTTGCAGTGTTTTTTATAGTTGTATTTGCGATTTCTTGGTCTCATTTCACAGAATGGAAGACATATTACAGAAATAGGGATGATTTTGATTGGTTTTAGCAATGGAAATGGCTTGAAACTGAGTTCAAAGTAGCGGAAATGTTAAATTTTTGCTGATGTTCAAGAGTAAATAAATGACCTCACACATCTAATACATGCCAGCTGGTGGGTCTAATATACATTCACAAATGTGGTGATATTTATACAATTATTACAATATTGCATAACAGTAAATCTTCTATTTTTTGGTTTGAATAAAAATTCATTATGTGAATAAAAAATCAAAATGAAATTCGTTTGTAAAGCCTCAAAACGTAACTGATGAACAGAGGAAATGTTAGTTTAGTGCCAGAAATACCTACATTGTTTATTCTGGACCCTATTTTGAAATTGGAATATTTCAAACTTTGTGTTAAATTGGCCAAATTACCAATTTCTGATCACTTTATTTTGTAGTTGAAACAGTTGACTTCGCGATTTCTTGTGCTCAATCGATAGAATAGAAGTAATACTAGTGAAATAGCTAAGAATTTGGTTGACTGGAATAATGTAATTGGTCTAAAATGGGAGTCACAGTCGGCAAAATCACCGATTCGTAAATGTCGCTGACACATCAAAATTTGCGAGAGCATAATTTCGTCAATTTTCCATCAAATTTCGTACTTTTTGTTTTATTACCTTCAGAAAAAGATTCTCTACCATTTCATAAGAAAAAATAACAAAATTTTTGTTTTAGAAAATTCTTGGACCCTGGTGCACACTTTGAAATTTGGTCTCTGGACCCTGAAAGGGTTAAATTAGAATTTTTAATTTAGTGTAAAATTGGCCAAATTACCAACTTCAGCACACTTTATAGGGTAGTTTTGATAGTTGAATGGGTGCTTTCTTGTGTTCAATTGATAGAACAGAAGGCACAGTAGTGAAATAGCAAAGAATTTGGTCGATTAAGCAAAGAAATTAACTTAAAATAGGACTCAAAGTGGGCAAAATCGTAGATGTGTAAACTGCTCCCAGACCACTAAATTTGTGCCGGTAAAATTCTATAAATTTTCTACCAAATTTTGTATTTTTTTTTTTGTGTCATTACCTTCAGAAAAAGATTCTCTACAATTTCAAGATAAAAATATTTTTTTTCTTTTGAAAAAAATCTCAACACCATGAATCCTTTTAATTTCAGGGCTTCCAACAGTGAAGGGTGGGGGGTAAGGGGGGTAGGTCAAGCAAGACTGATACACTAAGAGGGCATATAAGTCAAGAGAGGAGGGAAGGTGCAGTAGAAGAAGGAATGAGGGTTTGAAAGTTGTTTTGAAATATGAGGAGGCATGTATAATGCAATTAGAGTGGAGTGATAGAGGACAAGGCATTTTAAGCATTTAATATTCTGTCTGAGTGAACGGTAATATCTATGAAAGGGTTCAGGAAAGATGGACTTAAGAGTTTAGGTTGTGGTAAGTACATTGCCTTTGCTTTAACCCTTTCATTGTCCAAACCCGCAAACTTAATATTGCTTCCAGTGTTAACTTAAAAAAAAAAAAAAAAAAAAAAAAAAGCTTTCTGATATGGTAGATTATATTTTTCTGAAGGTCATGGCACCAAAAGTATGAAATTTGATGTAAACCTTATGGAATTACGCAGACACAAATTTAGAGGTTACCTGGTTACCTGGAGGTTATTCCGGGGATCAACGCCCCCGCGGCCCGGTCCATGACCAGGCCTCCCGAGGTCTGGGTGCAATTTACACAGCTATTTTGCCAACATCAAGTCCTATTTTAAGTTAATTCCACTGTTCCATTTGAGCAAATTCTTAGCTATTTCACTAGTATGTCTTCCATTCTATCAACTGAACACAAGAAACCACCCATTCAACTATTACAACTATCCTGTAAAGTGCACAGAAGCTGGTAATTTGGCCTGTTTTACACAAAATTAACCAACACCAATTTAAAAATAGTGCAAAATATGCAATGTAAACATTCCTGACACTAAAACAACATCTCAGTTCACTAATCACATCCCACATGTTTGCTTGCATATTTAACCCTTTGACTGTTTCGGTCCTATATATACATTTACGAGCCACCGTGTTTCATGTATATATGTACATGTATATTCATAAATTCTAGCGGCTTCAAATCAAGCAGGAGAAAGCTGGTAGGCTCACATGTGAGAGAATGGGTCTGTGTGGTCATTGTGAACCATATAAAAATCCTGCAGCACGCAGTGCATAATGAGAAAAAAAATCTCTGACTGTTTTTTTTTTAATTAAAATGCCAACTGTGGTCTATTTTTGTATAGTATTTATGGTTGCATTCTCGTTTTCTTGGTCTCATTTGATAGAATGGAAAACATATTATAGAAACAGAGGTGATTTTGATTGGTTTTACTATGAAAAGAACCTTGAAATGGAGCTCAAATTAGGGAAAATGTTTGATTTTTGCCGATGTTCAAAAGTAAATAAATGATGTCATTTTCCAATAAATGTCCAAGTAGCCATTCTAATATGCAGTCATGAATGGGTTGACATTATTTATACAATTATTACAATATTGCAGTAGTCTGCATAACAGTAAATCTTCCATTTTTTGATTGAATAAAAATTCAAAATAGAAAGCAAGAGTAATATCAGAGGGGCCTGGAGACATGACTGATGAACAAAGAAAATTTTATTTTAGAGCCAGGAATGTCTGCATTGTTCATTCTGGACCCTATTTTGAAATTGTCATATTTTTTAATTTTCATGAAATTGGCCAAATTGCAAATTTCTGACCACGTTATTGGGTAGTTCAAATCAGTAAATGGGCAGTTTCTTGTACTCAGTCGATAGAAAAAATGGAGATCTAAAGAAATAGCTATGAGTTTGGTCGACTGGAACAATGGAATTAGCCAAAAATAAGGCTCAAAGTGGGCGAAATCGCTGATTCATAAATATCGCTGAGGTCGCTAACTTCGCGAGAGCATAATTCCACGAGTTTTCCATGAAATTTCGTTTTTTTGGTGTCATTACAACCGGGAAAAGATTCTCTATCATTTCATAAGAAAAAATAATTTTTTTTTGTGGAAATTTTGCAACAGCAGGGGACACCTCAGGATTTGGGGTTGCGACAGTCAAGGGGTGAGGGTTTCCTCCTAACTAGCTCAGCACCAGATGAAGAGAGTCTATAGTTAGACCAAAAATATTCATGTTATTTTTTTGTAATGTTAAATGTGGGCTATTTGTATATACTGTACACACAAACATACAGTATTTTTTTAAGCAATACTAGGGTCACCAACACACTAATCTTATGCTTGTTATGATATACAGAAATTAGTGTTACAGTGATTATAGGCATCTTGGTAGGAACTGGACTGTCATGAAGATGCCAGGAAGTCTCTCAACATCACCAAGGATATATTAACCCTTTCAGGGTCGAGAGGCCCTCTCCTAAACTTGTTCTCAGAGTCGAAAAATTTTCGGAAAAAAAAAAAAAAATGATTTTTTCTAGTGAAATGATAGAGGAGAATCTTTTCCCGATCATAATGACACCAAAAGTATGAAATTTTACGGAAAACGTAAGAAATTATGCTCTCGCGAAGTTAGTGGTCTTGCTGATGTTTACACATCAGTGATTTCGTCCACTTTGAGCCCCATTTTCAGCCAATTCCTTTGTACTAGTCGACAAAAATCATATTTATTTTGCTAGAACTCCATTTTTTGTATCGAATGAGTACAAGAAACCACCCATTCACCAATTTCAACTATCCAATAGTGGTTAGAAATTGGCAATTTTGCCAATTTCACACAAATTTCAAAAGATGCCAATTTCCAAATAGGGCCCAGAATAAACAAGACAGACATTCCTGACACTAACATAACAAGTTCTCTGTTTATTAGTCACATCCCCAGGCCTCTCTTATAATTCTTTTGCTTTCCACTTTGGATTTTTATTCTTACAAAAAATAAAAGATTTACTGTTATGCAGACTACTGCATTAGTGTAGAAATTGTATAAATAATGTCAGCGCACTTGTGAAAGAATATTAGACTCACCAGTTGACGTGTATTGGACGCTTGGCATGATTTGTTTACTTTTGAACTTTGGTAAAAATTGAACATTTCTGCTACTTTGAGCTCAATTTCAAGGTAATTTTCATTGTGAAACCAATCAAAATCATCTCAATTTCTGTAATATGTCTTCCATTCTATAAAATGAGACCAGGAAAACTAGAATACAACCATAAGTACCATACGAAAATACAGTGCAAAGTCGCTGTTTTAATCCAAAAACACAAAGTTTTTTTTCTTATTACGCACTGTGTGCTGCAGGATTTTTTTTTATACTGCGCACACTGGCCACACAGACCCATTCTTTCATATGTAGGCCTACCAGCTTTCTCTTGCTAGATTTGAGGGCGCTAGAATTTAGGAGCTCTAGTACATCAATAACCCTGGTGCGTAAGCCGTACTAGTACGTCAAAAACCCTGAAAGGGTTAATTATATTGCAATATGCACATACTTACATAATCGTCCACTACTAATCTGTATGCATCAGAAGAGGTCACTAAAACACCAAATTTCCAATGCTAAAA